>NW_027116131.1:825646-830777 GCF_000696795.3 Halyomorpha halys | reverse complement strand
CAGGATTTATTTTGATTCTCCAGTTTTTACACCTTTCTTCAATAGATGTTATTTGTGCCTGTAGTGTTTGTGATGCATTAGTTGGGTCGCTGTTTACAGAAAGTATACATGTATCATCAGCGTATGTTGTTAGGACTGTCGAAACCTTGAATTAGAAATTTAGCACGATCACGATACCTTAACTTACTACATATCCCATATATAGATAAGCGAAAGTAAAAATAAACACAATGACAACTAAAAAAAGAGAGGTTAAATCATACTTTGGAATAATCCTCCAATCTTTCGGAGGTTCGGCCTTTCCTAGATCCGTTATCTTTTCATAATCAACATCTAGTACTTCGTACATGGATTCATCAGATTCTTGCGCTTGGCCCCCTCTCGCTTCAGAATGTCTTCTGGCTGAAATAAATATCCAATATAGTTCTTTGGAAAGTAGAAACTACAGTTCTAGAAGCAGAAAATATTACTTATATAATAAACAATATACTAGATAAAATATGGGGAGGAGGGGGTACATTCAGAAAAACTACACAAATAAACAAAGACTAATTTATTTGTACCGACGATTCTACCAGAATTTAAAGGCTGAAAAAAAACAAAAAAGAAGTAACTACTATCACTCAAAGAAACAAAAAATTATATAAAAAATAAATAAACAAATTTAGAAATTTAAATAATAATGAGTTGAGTAGATAGTAGCTAATTAATAATAATAGAAGTAGATAGTTGATTGATAACAATAGAAGACGAAATATAGTATTAACACAAACTTCAGAGATCTACTTTTTCTCTCAACTTTTTATTTTTAAAAACCTCTAACGTTTCGGCCCTTAGGTTATACGCCTTCCTATGTTCAAAGTTTTTTTGTTATGTTCTTAAATCGCTGGCTTTCCAACGTTATGTAAGAAGCCTAAATTACCACTCTTTTTTCCGGAATTTATTTTTCAATCTATTTATTTAGCTAAACATAAACATTATCGTATTTTGTTACTATAGGATTACAAAGGTATTATCCCATTGACCATAGTTATGCTGCTGTGGGTTACAACTCAACATTATTAAGTGATTCGCCCCAACTTCAACTGGATCATTTGAGGGTTTGTTAGTGCCTTGAGTGAGCGGAAGCTGTGAACCAAGATATCTATAAAGCAATAATGATCAGTCAGGTTATGGCCCACAATAACAGAACATATTTTCGACAGGATAAGACCTATTTAGTTATTAATTAATGTATATTATACTACCAAGAAACGGATGTCCTATGAAGGTACCTCCTCTTCGCCTCCTACGCCGACGCTGCCTCCTTTCACTACCGTTCCATCTCCTACGTCGAGTGGATGTCTCCAAGGGCCTCGCTTCTGAATTGTTCGTACTGCCGACGACAGTAGCGTTGCAAACAGTTTGTGTGTTGTTATTGTGCTCGGTCGATGAGGAAGGCTGAGCGATCCTCTCTGCCCTAGAGGCTTCCGCCACTGCTTCTAGAATAGTCTCGACAATCGGGTATCTTCTAGGTTGTCCATATCGCCTGAACACTTGCTCGCCAGAGATCCTCCTTATCTGTGTTGGGCGTCCAAAACTCCGGTTTTGAGTTTCTTGTCTTAGGTTGCTCTGGTTCGGATATATCTTCACAATTGAAAAATACATCATGGTAAGCAATTCAAAACTAGTAAAAGTTTGTATTGAACATATTAAATTTAATCGATACCTGTGACCTGCGCTGGCTGGCTGCGATTGGAGTAAACTTGACGACATACTGGGCGTTGCTCAGTTCCGGCTGAAGGGTGACCTTGTAACCTAGTACATCGTCGTTGAGAACCAATATGTCAAAGAACTGGTCCATATGCTCTTGCTCACGTCTTCTTCTCGAATCTACCCCCTGCTACTGTAAAAATTGATTTCAGAGCCTATAATAAATGTTTCTGGTTATACAGCTAATCAAATTGAAAACAGCTGTATGTTTATTAATTTAGGGCCAGTTGAACCATCACCATCAGTGTTAACTCGTATTTCTGAAATCTCAGGTAAAATAAATAATTGTCCGTTGCACTAACCTTGTAAAGCTAACTTTCTGGTGGTAAACTTTACCGAGCAATGATAGCCGGTTAAACTGAGTTATAGTGTCAATCTACGTTGAAGTACTTAGCCATACAACGAACCTTCCATAGTTCCCATTGAAATCAGTTATGGTGCATCTAATAGTACAAGAGCCCAAGAGGAGAAAAAAGGCATTTATCTAACCCCAATTTTTGATTACTTTAATGAAAACTATGTATAATTACTAGTCAAAATTCATGAGCTCAATATCTCAAAAACTAGGAACGACGCAAGAAAACCTAAGAGAACGTCATTTAAACAAGAGAAAATTTGCTAAAATATGAGCCCTAATAGCGCTACGTTAAATTGTTTTCGAGATATAGCTTTTTAAAAAGTAACGTTTCATAAAAATGTTGTATGGGATGTAATGAAAGATCAGTTAAAGTTAAAGTGTAATGAAAGATCAGTCAATTAAAGCTAGTTTAATGAGCTTTAAAGTATTTTATGATGTTTATCTTCGTAGGAGTAATAGTTCACATGAAATTTGATAAATTAAATTGATTTATAGTTGTTCGGACAAATTTTCATTTGCCAAATTCATATTCATATGTGAATATCATAAAAACTACTACCCCTACGAAGATAAATGTCATAAACTACTTTATAGTAAGTTAAATTTCCTTTTTTTTGGGTGTTGGCAGATATGTGTGCGTCTTATGGATCTAGAGATATATTTTTTCAAAAATCCAACATTTTATACGAACAACTATAAATTAACATTTTGTGAGTTTATTTTGTCAAAACTACTACTCCTACAAAGTACTCGTAAATTTAACTAGCTTTAATTTGGGCGCTGGCAGACATCTGTACGTCCAATGGTTTCTGAAATGAAGTTTTTCATAAATCAAACTTGTTGTCCGAACAACTATAAACCAATTTATTTTAGCAAATATCATGAAAACTACTATTCCTACGAAGGTGAAGGTCATAAACTTCTTTATAATCCATTAAACTAGCTTTAATTTGAGTGCTAATAGATATCGGTACGTCACTAACTAACTTTCAGTGGATTTTTAAGAAATTTTCTTTTTTAAAAAGCTATATCTCGAGAACTATTGGACGTAAATAGCTCTTTTACGGCTAATATTTCAGCAAATTTACTCTTCTTTAAATAATGTTCTCTTAGATTTTCTAGTGTTGTTGGTAGTTTTTAAGATATAGAGCTCCGAATAAAAAAATAATCTTTTTTTAAGGTTTTGAAACAGTCGCTATTTTTTATTACCCTTAATTATACTTGGCAGACTCATCGATTTTGACAAGTAATTATACTTAGTTTTCATTAAAGTAATAAAAAATTGGGGTGAGACAACTGCCTTTTTTTCTTCCCGGTTCTTGTACTCTAAGATAAGTTTGCCTGCAGGAGAGGGACCCGCGCACCCTCACCGCACTCCTCCCCTCCTACGGGAAACAAAATGTTTATTCCAAGATCCAGTTCTAACCTTGGTAACGCCAAAGTGTAAACAAGTTCCAGACTGAAAAACCGAAGGTTACTCATTTCTGGAGGTTATCCTTTATATTTAATTAAACTGTTTCTTATTGATTCTTGTTTTATTTTATAGGCAAATATATCGACAAATCTATACTGACTTGCTATTTAAGAACACAGAATCATCCAAAAAGCCATTTTTGAGACTTGATAATCATTGTGTTCAGAAAAAAAATTACCTCCTTTTAACTTTATTACTTTACGTAATGCGTCTTTATTTTCACTGTAATCATTTATATGAAAATTTAACACTAGTCTCCGAATGGCCTCTTTATCAAAGCTGTTAATGTTAAATTTTTTTTTATTTTTGGACCGTATCTTGATTGGAGGTTTAAAACAGGGTTTACCACCCTTCTCTAATGTTTCTCAAAGGGTGTTTCGAGACACCTACAGCCTGGAAAACTCTTTTCGTAACAGCGGAAACATGGATTGGACCACTCTCAGCCTCTGTTATCATGAATTTAAATATGTTTATAATTGCGTTTTTGGTTTTACAGCGGATAGTTTTTCCTCTAACCAGTTTACTTGGCTTCATAAACTTATAATATTGCGATATTAATGAAAAAACCGATACGAGGAATTTCTATTTGTAAAGTTGCAGAAGTGCGTCGAGGAAAGGAAAGGAAGTCCAGTCAACAAGAGTGGGAGTTGGTGGGAGAACATTTGCCACTGCGCATCTTGTCAGAATTAATATCAAAAAATTCAACCCTTAGACAAATCAATGCCGGTACTCCACAAGGTTCAATCCTTTCTCCCATTTTGTTCAACTTGTACCTTCACGACATCGTCCAGTCCACACACACCTCCATAGCTATGTTCGCTGACGATACAGCTGTGTTCTCTCAACATGATGACATAATAATAGCTAGAAACACTATGCAAAGTCACCTTAATGATTTAGAACAATATTTCACTAAATGGATGATTAGCTTGAACATTGAAAAATGCAACTCAAAAGTTTTTACTCTTCGACGCCCACCAGATCAACCGGATCTAATCCTCAAAGGTAAAAATGTGAAATGGAATCCTACCAGTGAAACAGTAAGATATCTGGGTATTCACCTAGATCGCCGCCTTACCTGCAATCACCATATCAACATCAAACTTATGCAAGGTTAGCAATGCTATATCCTATCCTAAACAGAAATTCCAAACTACAACCAGAAACAACTGTTCTTATATTTAAAACAATCCTCAGGCCACTGCTGATGTACGCTTGTTAAGTCTGGGGAGCGGCATCCTTCACGAAAAGGAAAAAACTACAATCTTTTCAAAATAAAGTCCTAACAATCGCAGTTAATGCTCCTTGGTTCATAAGAAATATCCAATTGCATCGCGAATTACAAATGGAGTCAATAGAGGAATATATCAGAAAACGGTTCATGAAGTTCCCCTCCCAGTTGCCGAGAGTTAAAGGAGTAACCTTCAACCTGGGAAACCCAACCTCAACCCGAAGACTGAAGCCCAGACTGCTGCAAGACATTCTTTAATAAATTTTTAATAAATATAAAATTAATTTATAGTCACACTACCTCTATTTAATTATTA
>NW_027116131.1:816472-825366 GCF_000696795.3 Halyomorpha halys | reverse complement strand
TTTTCTTTTAATAAGAACATTTTATATAGTTAGGGGTGTCATTTGTATGACTATACCCCCTCTAAATCAACTGCTAAAAAATATATATAATATAAGTTATATCAACCATGTAAGGCCCACCAGGCCGATCTGGTATAAAAATAAAAAACTGCCCATCTCCTCCCTCCCTTCACCCAAAGGCAAACTCTACATCTAGCGACGGTGTATTGTATTATTATTCCGTTTCTTTCCAAATTCAATTAAATGGATTTAATCGAAATATACTATTTGACAGACGACCAAGACTTCAAAGAATTAGTTGTTCAGGCAATAATGAAAACAAATTATTCCGTTTCCGACCGAATCATTTTTTACAATTTTCGGATGAAGAATTTTTTCAGTGATTTCGACTGTCAAAAGTTACTGTTAAATCAATTTTAACCACAACATCTCAGTCATGGGTCAACTAAATTTATCAGTTATCTGTTTTAGGTAACCTCAGTAACCTAGTTAACAAAACTGTAGACTAGAAACCGTAGTTTACTCTTGGACAAATCTATGTTATACAAATCTTAATAATACAAGACTGATGCAACTGGTCCATGCTATAAAGATATAGACCAATAAATAGCAATCCCACAGTATTTCTTACCTAATTACTATCATCTATGGCACGTGTCCTATTCCTATATTCCCAGTTGTATAATTTTTGCAGGGTTGTATAGTGTGTGAACACGATCAGTCAGAATGTCAGGAAAACCCAAGACGGACATTCAGATTGATCGTATAAGGGAATAATACTGATGGATTACTGAAAAAAGTTTGGAATACGACCAATTAAAATTGAAATTGGAGGGAGTACTAAGAAAGTGAAGGTGAGGCTACAAGTGCTTCAATTAAAGGTAAATGCCAAAATAATTACCAAATAAGCTTCCAGTTTATTGCAATTCGAAATGCATTGCATAATATACTTACTACTTTTGGAAACCACACATTGCCCGAATTTCCAGTCAAAGCATAGCTACCCTGAAGCAATTCTATAGAATCCGTTATCTCCTTCCAAAATCCGTAAATTCTTAAGTTTCCTCTCTTGTTTTCCCCACTTTCACTATGGCTGCCTGGTATATGGTGGACTCTAGGGTAATCTTGAATTTAAACTTGAACGTCTTATGAATTGCGCAATTAGATTTTTATTCGCTATCATCAGAGATACGCACATAACCCAGTAGGGAATCCTCGAAAAATAGGATTTCACTTGTTAAGGGAACGAGAGACGGTTATAAGTAGAAAAATATGACTAAAAAATTATAACAATAACTGAAACATTGCTCGTTTGAACTTAGAACGTATAAAGTAATCGATATCTCGAAAACATTTCTTTACTAACCTTCCCTAAATAGTCTTACTATTAGTAACAGTAGAAGAAAAACTTACATATCTTTTAATCATTTGTTCACAAATTAAATGAAAATTTTTCAATATATTGAATCACCTTAGATTTATTTATTTTCGAATGCTGATCCACTTCATTTTAATCAACTCTCTATGGTTAAATAAAAGTAACTAATTTAAACGAAAAGTACCTGGGCATTGTTTCTTTCCATTCCCCTATAATCGAAGTATGCATTCCTATTCATATTAACCTAAATTTCATATCAAAATATAACTTTTGAATTTGAAATACTTTTTTCTTCTCATTTTCAAATCATAGATATTGAGGTTAGAAACATTTCTTCGACATTTTATAAAACAAATGGACTTATTTAACATTAAAAAACATATGGTCAAATAACTTCTTTCCCTTAAGAAGGCATCCACATTCCAAAAAATGATTCTATAGCTACAAGAAAAGATAATCTCTCATGTGACCATTTATTCAATTCGTGATATTTTTTTTGGGAGGTTGGTGTTCTCTATGGAACAAAAAACTGGTTATAACTTATCTTAATTTCTACGGAAAGGACAATGTCCCATTGAAGGGCAAATATTTACGTTTAAAACTAGACATGTATATTGAGTTTATTGGAAGATCGTTGATTGCGTAATTAATAAAAGAAAGATGGTCCATATCCGTTAAAAATATCTCAAATAGCAAATAAACTATTAATTATATAGCCTAGAGACAAGAGTAGGCCAAAATTAGAAGGCATCAGTTTGAAATGGAAACATCTCCTTAGGAGGCAGAGGAAAACAATTTACGTAGTGGAACAGCACATTCTAGAACTATATTTTTGGAAATATATATTAGCTTTTCTTTTTCTACTCTCACTGGATCATTCCTCCTCTTTCTTCTAACTTTAAACCTCTCGTAGGATCCGGTGGCTAGCTACCCTATAGGCTTACATACCCCTTCGTATCTATAGGAATAGTACCGGGTAGAACGAAGTTACCTTCCTGCAAGACGGGTGGTTAGCTATCCTATAGGCTTACATATCCCTTCGTATCTATAGGAATAGTACCGGGTAGAACGAAGTTACCTTCCTGCAAGACCGGGCGGCTGGCTACCCTCAAGGCTTGCATTCCTTTTTCGTACCTACAGGAATGGTACCTGTAGGAGGAGGTTACCTTCCTTAGAGAACTTACCGCTGGTACCCCTAAGTCTCATCCTATCTATTCACCTCCTAATCAACTACCTTATATATTTTGAACATCCATTGTGGAGTACTTCAGGTCAAGAGTACCTATCATTATCAATTGGAGTCAGATCTTACACAACCACATCCACAGAGGCTTAAAACTAATAACTCCTAAAGTATTCCTCATGGCTTCACAATGCAATTTAGGATTTTTAACTAGATATCCATTTGCAATGAATGCATTTTAGTTTTTTACTTTTTAACTGATTTTCTTATGTCCAGAAGTAAAAAAGTTAAGAGTAAATTTTCTAATATTTGGGCCGATTCGGGAATGTCATATTTTGGTAAGTGTTAGGGAATATACATCACAGCAAATGTATCATGAACAGATGTCTATTAGAATTCAATTTAAAATTCTTTAAAAACACCATAAAGTAGTTAATACTGAACACCTCCCAAAGATTTTTATAAGATAGTTGTCAAAATAAATTCACAAAATCTTGATCTTTTTGGGCCTATTATCCACCACAGTCAAGCTTATCAGTCCTTGTAGAGCTGCTTCAGTGCTAAGTAATTGACAACTTAAAAATACATAGCATCCATTTTAAAAATATGCCACATTAGGGACAAGGACCCCAGAGAGTATCAAACTTTTTACGATACTGTTTTTTATAAGTTTTACTTATGGATCCATTGTTAGAAATTAAATTAGCTACAGCCAATTTTAATTGACTACTACTCATCCAGCCATTTCAAAATACTGGAAGGCAATAGATCAGCTACTTCAAGTATTTTTTTTATCACTCTTGTAAAATTTGAAATCCTGGTCTATTATTTATTTTTTTTTTTATGATTTCTACAGTTCAACTGATGGGATTGCTTCATATATGAGGTGGCTTAATTTTGTAGTAGCACGACCAGTCTAAGGCAGGGGTAACCACACTGTACTTGTGTTTACAGAGGCCTCACTCTGAGAATATGAAATAACTAAAACTTTAGTAATGGGATGTGATGGCCATATGTGTTGGGGCGTATATCCCAGAGTGCTTGCTTTGGAACATTGTAGGTTTGATTCTCGTCTGGGGGAGTTAATATTTGTTTTCCCGCAGTCCCAAAAAATGAGTCTTGATACTCCCACCACACCTAGCAACTCTGGTGGCCACCAGGGGTTGGCAAAAACGGACAGGAGCCCACTTGTCACACTAGTCGTCCCCCCCCCCTCCCACAAAATACCAATACTTGAAGACAAAACATGGGAAATAAATAGCTGTTAACTATTTTTGTTCTTTTTGACCAGGACCCTGACTATCTTCTTCATACATGAAACATTATAATTCACAGATTAGTCAAGATTACATTAATAGGGAACAAAAAGGTGATAAACCAAAAAAAAAAAAAAAAAAAAGTTCTTTAATAATATAAGAAGGTGGTTTGCATTGAAGGTTTCCACAGGGTCTGGTATCAGCTTAGGCCAGTAACTGAAGAACTTGGGATTAACATGTTCAATTTTAAAGCAAAAAATTAATTATTCTGTGAAATTCATAATTATTCATTAATCCAAGAGATCCTATCTCAGCTATTATAAGTCTCCAGCAATAATGAAGCAGCTTCATACTATTAAATTCTTGTAAATAAACAATTTTTTTTTCCATTTCAGTTTGGAAAGATTAGACCAAAAGCCTGAAATATTAGAGCTAAATCATTGTTATACCGAAACTCAAAATAATACAAAAATTAAATAACAACTAATAAAGACAGACCAATAAGCTTAAAAACTCTTCAATCATATAAATAAAAATAGATGGGTGTGTCCTTCAAATACCTTTCAGAATCAATTACATAATTGTCACCAATAAGCCGCAATGAATAAAATATTCATTTCACAATGTAATGCTGCATTTTTTCTGCTAGCATTTTGACTCATAAAAAACATCAATTCATGTGTACTAGGGCTACACAATATTGAGGAAAGAGGAAATAACTCTAAAAGAAAGAAGATGATAGGCGTACATTTCAAGACAAAGTCATGATTCAATATATATTACATTTATTGCACATCAAATAAAATAACAAATTATTTTAAAAACATAATTAAATACTTTCTGACATAAGATAATATACATTAAATAAATTATGATTAACTTAAACTTATAAAATAATTTATGACCCACACATTACTTATAAAATCTTTATTAATTTATAACTTTAATAAATAAATGATAAGTATTTATGTTAACTATAATTATTATTAAACATAAGTAAAAACATTAAGGAAGGTATCACATTGCACTTTAGGCTCACTACTTTGTTTAAAAATCATATAATGCCTCAAATATTTGGTACAAGATTGTTTAAAATGATACCAAAATTGAATCATATATTCTAAATAATTATTAATATAAAATTTACAAATATTTTTTTAATTAAAAAAAAATTACCTGAGATCATTAAACTCATAATGTAACCAAATAAAATGTTAGAATAATTTTAAATCTACATAAATAATTTTTTTATATAGTCTGTTCGCTAGGAAAATGGCATTGAAAAATTTCCCTAATGACCTAATGACCCCACACATACCTGTTTGCTTTCCCATGACTCCTTTAAAAAAATTATCCTCCAAAATTTCAGGCAGGATGGGGTTAGACATACAGGAAAATTGGAAAATCGTCCCTCACTACTCAGAGGCATTCCCTTGGCAAACGGACTACGGTTTAGCATTATTCTTTTAGAAAATTTAAATTTGTGAGCAAATGGATATCTAATTAGAATTATTTTTGTTTAGAATAGTGCCTAATGGTGGTTGAAGCTTAAGCAACATCACCAAGTTCTTAACAGTTATCACGTAAAAAATTATTTGTCCCTATGTGCATACTACAAAACTAATTACAGTAGAAACATTATTTATCAATCTTGTCACACATGGTAAATATAAAAGAATAAAGTTTACTGTAGAACAACGGCAAGAATGGGGTATTTAAAAAACAGCAAATATAAAAAAATGTATCACAAATTAAAGCCAACGTTTTCAATATTGATTTTATCTGATAAACCAACACATGATCAATAGTATTTGTTAATTATTTATTTTATTATTATTTGTAAATAAAGCTTTGGAAACAGTCCAAAATAACAACAATAAATGCTGTAGTAATTGTAAATAAAGAATTGGCTCAATATTTAATTAATTAATGAAAATAAATTATAAAAAATCATTCCTGCCATATTCATTAAGCTAAAATTCAATTTAGCAGATTCACATGAAGCAGATTCATTCTTATTATATTTCATTCAATTTCCACCAAATTTTAAAGGTCTACCATGACTTTATGTCAGCCTCAACCTTTATCAACATAAACATATATATATATTTTTTTTTCATATATACATACATACATTATGTATAACTAAAAGTAGAAAAGTAATTTTTATAGCTTTCATACTTTTAATAAAAAAAGAAATGCTACAATATCACAAACTTAAACTTCAATTAGTTTTCTTGCATAATTTAATTATATTGCTATATGAACAATCTTTAAAAAATGTACCCCAATTTGTCGCAAAGATAGAATTTATTTCTTAATTAACAATAAACCCAAAGGATCATGATCGGTGCACAATAAGTTGTAAATATAATCTTATAATCTTTCAATTATGCTGACTGTTTTTTTGTTTTTTTTTCCATTTACATTAATGACAGAAAAAGATAATAAAATAAAATATCAACTAAGCAACAAAAATAAAATTATAGAGTATGTCCACCTGATAGTATAAATAGTTATAGTTTATGTCCACATGCAAAACCACCTGTCATACAATTTAAGACAAAAAAAATTTAGATATGTTTTGCTGTTGGTTGTAATACAACTCTACCGAACTGATAACGGTCATTGAAACTAACTCAAGCTCTGAAGCAGACTGTGTAAGAGAGTTACATCTGTTGGTCATTTTAAGATGTACAGACCCCACATCTTGAATTAGGGAATAACTAACAAATACAATATACAATCAGTCTAAGTTAAATAATACTGATTAGTTACGGTGGACATAAAAATTGGAATGTAGAAAAAATACATCACTAAAGAACGATAATTAATAAATTAACTTAATTTTACAGAAATTAAAGGCTCGGCCAAACAGAAGGAGGTCGGTCGTGGCGAGAAGCAATATCTAATCAAGGCAATCAAGCAGTTTAGTGATACAATGAATGTTGCATTATCTCTGTCAGATAGATTATGGTCTTCCGCTAACATTCAGTCTTTGTCACAGCTCAGGATCGACTTGTACAAATTCACAGATTTCCTGCATTTCCACCCTACTCCTGTCAATGCCTGCAACTGAAATGACTGAACAAACAGAAGTACTTATTGAAACTGTGTAAATAGACATATCTGTGTGATAGTTCCCACGAATATTATAAAAATGTGTTAAAGAAGGCTGGAGCATTTGACAAAGGACAGCTAACTAAATTAACTCATTTACGATGTACCCAACATCATTTTTGCTTTTTGTTTTCAGTCTTTCACAAAGCTAAAATAATAATAAAACTTTTTGTCAAATGAG
Organism: Halyomorpha halys; assembly: GCF_000696795.3. Lineage (NCBI taxonomy): Eukaryota > Metazoa > Arthropoda > Insecta > Hemiptera > Pentatomidae > Halyomorpha > Halyomorpha halys. Next base: position 818,248 of record NW_027116131.1, on the reverse strand, counting down.
CGATGATACACAGAAGAATCACGATCCTCTGGATCAACTACATAAGATATTGTGTTCTGTCTAGGACTACATTATAGCAAACCGCTGTGATGACTGCTGGATCACTTCCCCCACGACAGACCATCTTCTGTATGGCCAAACCTCAAGTTCTGATTATTGCTAGATCCATATTTCCACATGGAACCAATAAGTAATCTTAGATTTAAAATAAGCTTTGGAAGTGTTCCTCTATCGCAAGAACTTAATGTAATCCACCATTGCAACAACATGACTGAGCCACATTATGTCATGTCTTAATTCTTTGCAATCCCAAGACAACCTAGGACTGTTATAGGTAGCTTTTTCATTAAATATGGCAGTCCAAAACACGCATTAATGAGCAAGGACTGAATATGACTATTTTAAATATCATCCCTGTTTCAACTTTATTCATGATTCTCAGTCAGTATTGCAAACCACTCGTACAGATGGACACCATTAGTTTCAAATCACTACTGTACAAAAAGTAGTCAAAAAACTCCAAAAATATAACCGGCATTTGCCTGAGACTATTCACTTAAATAGAAGGTGGTTTCCTACAAAACTAAGAAAAAAAAATCCAAGAATGAAGATAGGAGATTATTCTTTTAAAAGAATTATTTTGGTGCCATTGACTGAAAAGATATAAGACCATCCTAACTAAATTTCACAGAAACAAAAATAAGCATAACATAATAAAAGTAGGGAAGAAGAAACCGTGTTAAAGCCTCATATAATAAGAATAAAGGCATAATTGATAAAGCTGACAACTTAATTTATTTTTATCAGTTTTTACATCAATTGAAAAACTAACCATAAGAATCCTCTATGCCATCACAAGCTTGTTTTTTTCATCATACAAAACAAAAAAATAAAATACCATTCTATATCAAGACAAAATTTTACTTTGTGCTTTAATGTAATTTGGTAATTTTAGTTGAAACACATATGATCATTGTGGTATTATGTTCTGGATTATAATTTAAGGCACTGTCTGTAATAAACTATCTCTTTACTTCTCTTGATCTTTATAATGAAATACATATGGACGACTGTAACCTGAACACAAAGCTATAATCTGGCTTGCTCACTACTTCATTTTGTACAATAAATGAATAATTTTCAGAAAAATGAAACAAACTAAATCAAGTACAATGATAAAATAAAAATAAAAAACTTGCAAAAAATCAAACAAAAATAATAAACCTAATTAATATTTAATGTCCAGCATAAAAACTTTCATTAACAGAAATAACCAATAGGTAATAGTTAATCTAATACTCAAAAATTTTATTTCAGCAATCGAGCCATATTTTTTTTTTTTTTAGTTTGGAATAAAGTATAAAATTCTAATTCTAACCTTCTTTATTATAACAGGTTTAATCATCAATTTTACCTTATTGGATTATTTAATGATATATTAACTATTATATCATTATTATATAATATTTAATTTATTATGTCATTATTTAATAATAATGAGGTGTTCGTAGTTAAACGTAGATTAATATGAGATGGTTGAGGGTGCAGTCAGCAAAAAAATACACACTACAATACAGCGGTTACTGCTTCCATTTGATTTAACATAATTTTGCCTGCTATCTACTGGTGAAGTTATAATCCAATTACTCTAATAAACAGAAAATCTGCCAGAGCAGTCAATCATTTGTTTCTAATATTTATTTATTTGTTTCACATTCTCCATATCTCTTCTCCCTTGTTCCTTCTTATCCAGTAACTCTATATTTATTATATAAT
>NW_027116131.1:787390-816422 GCF_000696795.3 Halyomorpha halys | reverse complement strand
ATTTTATATATATTTTTTTAGCATTTATTTTTTATAATTGTTACTTCTATAATATTATATTTCACCTTCTATAGTTATCAATGAAGTACTATCTACTTAATTTATTGTTATGTATATTTCAAATTTTTTTTTTTGTTTTTTTTTTTTATGTTTCTCTGAGTTATGGTTGTTACCTCATTTTTTTTTTTTAGCCCCGATGAAGAACTGAAATTTAGTTCAAAACGTTAGCACAAATCAATAAGTTTTTTTTTTGCTTACAACACCCCCCCCCCTCCAACCATCTTCATTTAATAATGATTAATATACAAAGGTATTCCACTTACTGGACAGTCCTTTCAAGGATCTTGAGCTTCATTCTGTATCCTAGTGCGAGAATGCAATAACAAGTTTATAAAAATGAATATTTTTAATCAAATCCGAAAAACCATTAAAATGTACGTTAACTCATCTTAATGATTGAGGAGAGGCGGATGAACATTCCTCATTTATTAATAAAAATTATCACTTGCCTAGGGTTTTTCCTAAAACGTACAAGGAGAGTCCACCGTATACTGTATAAATATAAAATATAACAATTCACATAAATATTCCCCCATAATATGAAAGAAATTAACTTACGTCCTTACAAGCAGATAAACACAAGTTAGATTAATCTTGTAACCTTAGCCTATAAGAGGACAGAGCTTATTTAGCTAACCGAATATAACAGTACAAGAGTTGATTAGAACAACCAGCATTGCATATAACCAAGGAACACGACCGACCTAACATAGATCCTTTAAATATGGATGGCTGCTATCATAATGTACAAAAACCCTGTTACAGCCTTGGACCGCTAATGCCTTTAAAAGAAACCTCGGTTACCATAAGCAATGTATAAAATGAGATCAACGGCAGTAGTCATTATTGGACCTATAAACTCGACCGATTCGTTAAGGGAACCTTCCACTGCCAGTGCGATAGACCCTTTTTAGATAGCTGTCGAAGCTATCTTCAATTCCTGCCCTCTGCTTGTCTTCTCCAATGAAGTACGGCCTGTAGTTCAGCTCTTTCATTGTCACTAAATAAAAATTAAAAAATAACCATTTCAAATTAAGTTACTACTTAGCTCTATTGAATGTGTATCATTATCATAAAATAATGATAAAGCTATTCCCATTTAAAATTACTATTTTAATAAATTATATTATGAAGTGATAATATGATAAATAAAAATACTACTTTTTTATTTTGATATCAAAATAACACTAAAATGATTTCAAAATAACAAATTATTCTGATTGTGGGGAGATAGTCCGGGTGGCAGTCAATAAAATAAAAACAAGATAAAAACATTGTAAGAAGGTACAGAACTTCTAATGTATATTTATTCTAATAAATATATAGAGAAAGCAAGAAAATATATAAAAAAAAAAAAAGTAAAATAAAATAAATTAATGAAAAATAATAATAAACTTAAGTTAAGGAAGTATAAACATAAGTTGATAGGAAACTAATTACTAATAAATAAAACCAGGGCCCTATTTCATAATAAAGTACAAACTAATACTACAAATCTTGTACTTCTATCAACTCCTGTAACCCATTTGCCTCTAAATTGTCAGAACACGCTTTAAACCAAAATCATGCTTTTAATTTTGACCCATACTTCAATTCTTGCTACTGCCCCCAACCATAAAAAACGTCTCATCTCTGAGTCCATTCACATAAATTTAACGGAGAATTCCATCAATCATAAAGTCGACAAAGACTGCATCTCCCTGACATACCGACACATTTTGAACCTTATAGAACTTTCATAATGCTTCTTTTCTCTACGGTCTGCATTTCAGAAGCCCACTTTCCTGTCATGTCTTTTATTCTGGTTTTATTTTCTAAATTCTCATCCCATACTTAATTTAATTATATTTTATAGCTACTATCCTTCCTTTTTCTTTTATATTTATGTATCTTATTTTTAATTTATATTCATAGGTTACCAGCTTAAGTATACTTACATTAATTACTTTATTATTAATTTTTCTATTATATTATTTACCATACCTCTGTATCCCTATTCATTTGGTATATTGTCTCTCTGTATCATTTATATATATTATATCCCATTTATTTAATTTATTTCTTCTCCCCCTCTATTATGTATATTATCATTTATTGTATACCTCATTTTAATATTTTCTTCCTTTTTTCTTGATTTTATTCTTATCCCCCTTTTTCCATCTCTTACTTTGTACTTTTTTTATATTTCTTCTTTTTATCTGTTACTATTTCCGTTTTCATTTATTGTTTATATACCTTTAATTTTTCCTTTTTATTTTACGTTCCATTGTATACCCTTGTAATTTTCCATTTACTTTTTTACTTATGTTAAGTGTTAGTATCTTTTTTAGCCCTGACGAAGCCCTGCAACGTGGGGCGAAACGTTGGCTCATTTAAATAGTTGTCACTATTTGAGTTGTTTTTATACCGCACCCAGACCGTATTCCATTTATTAATAATACACATGGTCAATCGGCGAACTTCCAGTATTTAACTTGTGGTTTTTATTCGGAACAATTTCACTGACTTATACAATTCTGCTAGATAATTTTTTAGTTTTAAAATTATGTAATATCACTGATAGTCATCTCTAACATGAAACAAAATGTATTAGTGCTTGTACTTTATAGTTTGTGTACTTGTATTTATTGACTAATACCATTAGCTTTCATTATCAAACAGGCCCTGGTGTGAAAAAATTGTAAATAAAGAACTAGAGTAATAAATTGTAGAATAATACTTATTAGAAATAGTTGTAAATATGGTAATTAGGTAGATGTAAATAGTAAACAGATAGGTAAAGTAAATGTGACAGAGGTAAGGTACAGTAACAAGTAAAAAGGAAATATTAAGAATAATAATAAAAATAACATATAAACGGAAAGAGAAATACCTGATCCTGATTGAAAAAATTTGAATACTGAAAAGTTAGGCAGGAAAAGGGAGGCAGGTATAAGTTTCCCCACTACTTCACAAATAGTCAGAAAGGGTTGGATTTTTTTATAAAATATATATATATATAAGTAAACTGACAGGATCATTTAATTATTACTAAAGGCAAATGTATGAGATAAATGTAAAAGTACATGTATAAGATATTATACAGTACAAATCATGAAAAATGGGAAGAATAGTGGTATAATAAACTAAGGAAAAATGAGAAACAATATAGATAAAAATAGTAGATAGACTGACGAAGCCCTGCAAAGTGGGACATAACGTTGTTTAACATTAAGTAGTTTTTCTACTATTTCGTACCTTTATTGACTGCCAACCAAGCTATCTTTCTGCAATATACTTCATACGGTTAACTATCTTCTTCCAAAACCAATTATTCTATACATACCATCAGAAGACGCATTGATTTTACTCGTTCCTTCTTGTTTAGGACGAAAGGTTCTGAAGTCTTCTTCAGTGATCTCAATTGACTTAGTAGCAAGGACCTCACAGTCTACTTGCATCATTGGAACTGATCCGTTAGCAGCAACTGATTCTGAAATGCATTAATATATTGTGGTGTTATTTTTATTTTATATTATTCTTCTGTATATATATTAACTTCACCATTACTAGGTTCTTCTTTTTAACAAGAAAAAAAAATCTAACAACAAATCTTTATTATATAGAAAAATAACACAACAAAACTATTTAATTATATCACTATAGCATTACAAAATCAATGAAATAAACAAAAATTCATAGTTCAGACTCCATCATACTCAAAAATTAGTAAGCTTTGTTGCTTTTATTATTTCAGGAAAAGTTCAAAATACAAATAGAGAAAATATTGCTTTTACAAGAAAATAGTCACTTACATTTGGTAATAAAAAAAAAAAATTGAAAACAGTATCCCTAGTCGCAAACACCAGCTCAGCACTCCAAACCCTGATCTCGCCTATTGGGCCGTCTCCATTTTTCAAAACCAATTTCTCGAGAAAGCACTATAAGTGAAAACCTTTTTTTAATATTTTAGGTATATTACTCTTTAAACACTGGGGAGAAAACTATGGTTCCACCAACTTAAGCAAAGTCTAAAAATTGATACCCTCGTAGTCCCTCCAAGTGCAGACCATTCTTAAATAAATTAAATCTGTTTTGGATCAAAAAGACAATAATAAAAAGGAAAAAGAGTTCTTGATACAAGACACTTGATGTCATCTTCAATACTAAATCTATTTTCATACTCATCCTCCATCTACATGCTTCCAGTAAGAGTGGGGGTTCCGTCCATATGGGACTCAATCAGCTGAACTTGCCCTCTGTCAGCTGATACCTCATCCTATCAGCTGATACTGTACTACATCAGACCATAACTTATATGCAAAATAACACTATAATATTGGATAACAAAAGCATCGGTATGATAAGAAAAAAAAATAATAACCAAACAAAATCAAAGGTCCAGTAAAAAAAATCCTCCAGATTGGGAGAAAACATCCATAATTTCCAGGCTGTAAGTTTCATTTATGACCTAATTTACTACCATGAACTGTCGGACTAGGTCTGGTAAGGTTGTTGAAAGTCCATGTAATAGCAGTAAAGCTACTGTCAGTGAACTGCTGCAGTATGCAGGAAACTTTATATTTACAGCCATGACATAATTTACTGCCATGTTAGTATTGTGACACTAGATCTGGCATGATAGTTGATATTGTATATGACTGCCAACTTAAAAGTATCATCCTGATTTGAATATACCATTAATCAGAACATCATTCATCATTCGTTCACAAACCGAACAAATAAAATTAAATAATAAAAAGATTACTTTATTTAAAAAATTAATCTCATTTGTTAAAAAAAAATAAAATTGAAAAAATTATGTATAAATTAATCTAAATAACTTAATTTCGAACCATTGAAAGGAACAGTAGGTATTAAAAATGACATCTTTGGCCTGAGGGTGATGTCATGAGCCAATGCAGGCACTAACAGATGGTCCGACGAAAAGGAAAATACATAGAAAGTATCATCTCTCCTTGGCAGGGAACCAGGAAATTTAGGCCTGTATACGTCAACAGCACTAGTTCCTCCCTTCTGCCTACAAATTCATATAATAATTATCCTTAATTATTACACATAAGAATAAGAACGGACAAATGTAATGACATCAATATAAATACTAAAAGTATTGATAATATTAATAATTAAATAAATTACACAGAGTTCTAATACCCTTCCACTACCTTCAAATACCATATCTTCAACCACCTGTCCACCCGATTCCGCAAGATTAACAATTAAAAGTTCAAACAAGATGTAGGTAGATGGAGAGAGAGAAAATATTTAAGATAAATATTATTGGATGTTTTTTAATATTTATAAAGAATCTATAAACATTCATATAATCATCACTTGATTTGTTTTCCTTTTAATTCATTCTATTGGAATATACCTAAAGATTTATGATGTGTTAGGGATTTATTTAATTTTTATTTTTTATTACCTTTTTTGTTTGTTTATTAATCTTCTGTATTTGATAATTATGATTTTTGTTTAAACTTTTAAATATGGATATTAGCAGTAATTGTACCTTTTTGTTTATTATTTTTAGTTTACTTGTATTTGATTCTTTTTTTTTTTTTTTTATTATTATTATTAGAAGTTAGTCACCTTATAATATATGGTTTTATTTTATTTGTTCTTATTTTATGTAACAAATTCTGTTAATTATTGTTATTTATTTTTTTTATTTTTTAATTCATTATTATAATTATACTTTATGATGGTTCATAATTTCATTTTTATTTTGAAAATTTTGTATTTTATTCTAAGGCTCTAAAGCCTAATTTTGACGCCTGTAATATTATTCAAAAGGGATCAGTCCCAGAATGAATAAAGAATATTAAAGTTTTTCATGCTATTACTATTTATAACAGAACTAAAAATAAATTTTGTTTATTCTTGGTTTCAACTGATTTCGGTATCATAAACAACATTCCTAGCAGAGTCTGTTAGTCGGATTCACAAACTTTTTCTTGCCCTCTACCAACTATGGTAGTGAAAAAAAAAATGTATAATGCAAACAAATATTTTATCAGAATATTTATTAATTTATTAATTGATTGCCTATAACCAAGATTAATTATAAATTGTATTTATTGAAATATCAAGTACTTTAATCTTTAAAAAAAAAATTTGAAATACGTATATATATCTTTAAAAAATAACATATTTATTATGCATTTCAGAAAACAATGTTAATTAAGTGACAACTTGAAAAATTAAATTACCTACAAAAACTATATATTTTAGATATATATTATTTGCTCTATGTATATTTTTCCAGTAAGTTCCAATGAAAATTACACAAAAAATTTTTATAAAATCAATATTTTTGTATATTTGACTGGGGAGAGGGAGGGAGAGCCAGCACCTTGATAACATATAACTACATCTTATTTATTGTTTTTAATTATGCAATTCATTAATTCAAAGTTTAAATTACATTTGCTTCATCTTAGGACATTTTAAGCTGGTAAGTGATAGTTTAACATTTTATTTTTAGAAATAAATTGAAAAAAAAAAGAGAATGGACAGAATATCACCAAAAAAGGCTTAAAAAATAAAGCCTACACACATTTTGGAAGAATTGTTGGCGGATTTGAAGATGTACTAAGTCGCCAGACAAACTATAAATGAAAAGAACAAATTATTTTGATACCCAACTTTCTTATATTTTTTTTAGAAATTTTTTGTTTTAATTTTTATTTACTTTTTTATTTTTCAGTTTTTACTAGGATATTTAAAATCTGTAAAAGGCATAAATAAAAGTATTACTTAGAATTGATAGTTTTTTATGTAATAAATAATTCTTGTATCATATAATTGTTTGTAAATTTTTTTTTTTTTTTGAACCAAGTGTTTTTATAAGGTCAGTCCATAACTTTGTGTGAATTAATACCATGCATAGGATTAGCTATGACTTACTACTAGACAGATATGATGAAACTTATCACTGAACTAAAATATAAGTCAGTCTGTAACCAATTTTCATATGCATCTGATGCATATTAGTAGACACGGAAAATGAAGATCGATAATCAATACAAACGTGCTATGTTACACTTTTTATTTTTGTGTGGAGAATCTACCAGATCTGCAGTGATAAAATTAATAATGTGCATGGTGAACTAAATACTATCGTTGTAATTAATGCGGAAGTTTACAGTGAACAACTTTATCATTTAAACTTAGAATTTAATAAAAAAGGCCCACAATTGGTGAAGATCAAGAAAGTGTTGTTTCAACATGATAACGCTAGATCGCATAAGGCTCAAACAACACTGCAAAAAATTGGTGAATTACATTGGGAGCTTTTGCCACATCTTGCTTACTCTCTGGATATTATCCCAAGTGATTTTCATTTATTTTGTGGCTTAAAAAATTTTTTACTGGGGAAAAAGGTAAATTCTAAATAGGTTACACAAAATGAACTCTCAATTTTTTATTTATCAAAACCAAAATCTTTCTACAGCAATCGAATTAGTAAGCTACCTGTAAGGTGACGAGAAATTGTCGAGAGTAGAGGAAAATATATCATTGAATAAAATGTTAAATTTTGGTTTTTAGTCTAACCTGATTTTTTCCATTAATAAATAAAAATTATTTTTAATTACAAGAATATTGAAATTATCAGAATGTATTAATAGTAAGATTCAGGATTTTCAAATTGAGTCACCAAAATTTGGTAAAAAAGACAAAACAAATGCATGTGATGGAAGATTTTTGTAGGCTCAACAAGATTATGTATAAAAAAATTAAATCAAAGACCGGGTGCAGTACTTTGTAAGGAAGTACTGTTACAAGACTAACGGTCCTGCAAGGAGGTGATTTGGTCAGAATCATGCTCAAGGCCAGATTTTAACCCAATAAAGGGTATCCACTTTATGAGGCTAGGTGGACCCCGGAGGGCTCCCACACCCACAGAGCTAAATCAACAGCTGCAGAGGAACAAATAACTGCCATAGCCGGATTTGAACCCAGGTCCTTAGAGTTAGTACCTCAGAAATAAGCTACACAATCCCACATTAAAGTTTATTATTATTATTATTATTATTATTACTATTATTTCCAGTGAATTCCTGGTTTATTCCCAACCATACAAAATTAACGACATATTCCCGAAATTCTCAACTAGCAGACACTCTCTAAATTCATTTCCATGATAAATCTAAGTTAATTCAGATTTTTACCATTTTAGACAAACACAATAATAATTCTAAAAAAAAAATTGAAAATATTTTGATGAGATTAGAAACTATAATCACTAACTCATTTTTGAACAAAAGTTGTTTAATATTTTTCCTTGAATATTTCACACGTAAGTAAAACATTAAAAAATTAATTTGTAAATAAATAAGTTAGTAGGTTTGTAAATAAGTAACTAAGCTAATGTTACCAGTTTGAGGGTTAAAAATAAAATAATAAAGATGGTACTTACCACCTTTGTGCTTTTTTGTAAGATTTAAGCTTTTGAGGTGTTTTCAAATGAGGTGATAACTTCGTAGGAGACGTAATATTATTATTTAACATCTTAGTACCATTTTTATAATTATTTTCTCCTATTTCTATCCATCTCCTCAATTCTTTTTCCAGCCTGAAAAACAATCAAAATAATTATTTTATAGTAAACAATAATAAAAACAAATTATGATTACTGTAGAAGTGAACTAATTTGCTCATTAAAGAGATAGCTTAATTCAACAGACATTAAAATTCATCTTACTGAGTATGGCACACCAGCAGAATTGAAAGGTGCAAAAGAGCTGGGAGGGAAAGAAGAAAAGTTTACCTTCAAAATGATGGATGCAAAGTTCATTTGATAAATAAATGTAGATTTTCTGACATATTTCTTACACCTCCTGTTATTTTCTACTAAACATGTCTCAAACTTTTACTTTTTTACAACTGATTCTTCTCAATGTACAGGGTAAGTCAATATTTATCCGCATAAGTCAATATTTTATATTTTTGTTTATGATGGTAGACGCATACTTTGTTTATTTGTTGTTATATCTATGCAAGTGTAAAGCTGCTAAGTTAGTTTCTTTATTGCTGTCGTGCTGTTAATGACTGCTCCACTTTCTATTTTCACTAAAGAAGAGCAATGTTCAGTGACCCATTTTTTTGTGGTCGGAGGGTGTGTCAGGGGCCGAAATTCATCGAAGACTTTCAGTACAGTACGGGAACAGTGTTTTGCCACAACAAAGTGTCTATAAATGGATTGAAAAATAAAAAAATGGTTGCATAAGTGTTACACATGACGAAGGAGCTGGACAACCGTTTACCACTACAAATGAAGAAAATATTGAGCGTCCACGTGAATGGTGCTCTTAGACAGACGAGTAGCAATTGACAAAGTGGCACATCTGCATTAAGGAGCTGTCGATTTACCTTGGACAAAGCAATGAAAGAAGCGGTGCATTGCTGGCTCGCAGCTTAACTGAAAACCTTCTTTAATGAGGGCATCATGAAGCTTGTAAACGATAGACCAAGTGTATTGAAAAGCAAGGGGATTTTATTTTTACCTGTATTCATTATTAGTCATATTTCGTTTATTTTAGTTCTAGTTTTTAAAATGTTTAAATTGAACCAAATAAATGTTTAATTTGAGCCAGTTTGTTTTTTGTTCATTTTAAAGCCTTCCAACAAAAAGACATAGTCGATTTGAGGTGGCTTTAACACTATGGTATCTTACTGCTTTACTGGCAGAACTCCATTGCAATTCTTTCAGAATCGGTTTAGTTGGGTTCGTCGGATGTCTAAGGGTAGAACAATTTTAAGTACGTTTTTCAAAATTGAAACTTTATCCATTTAGAAATATAATATACTTTAACACGTATGTTCGTATAATCAAATGAAATCTTGCAATTTTTTTTCACTTATTACCATAGTACCTTAGATAGTTATAGAATTAATTAAGTCATTAATTTTAGTGCTTCTAATAATGGGATCATCAGATTTTTACATCAAAATAATTTAAAGTGACTTTAATCATAAAATAAAAATATAATCTAAAACTTCACCTTAAGGACTCCGTCTGATTGATGTGAAGTGGACAAGTTGAACGACTATCGCTACTAGTAATATTTTCTGCGGACTCTTGTAATTCAGGTTGGGCCCACAAGAGAGCACGTCCATGCTTGGTACCAGATTCAGGTGAGATTAAGTTACCACCGTTCAGTTCATTACTTATGCTTTCTCTAGATAATAAACTGGAAAAATAAAATAAAATTTAAGAACAAAATATTGCAATAAAAACCTTTTTAAGTGATTATAACTATGAATTCAAAATCAGTAAATATTGTTTAAATTTTGGAAAAAGAGGAGTGGAAAGGAGGGAATGTTTTAATTCACTGTCAATTTTAGGGACAATAAAATTATCAAAGCCACAAATAAGTATGTTAAATAATCTTGTTTAGAAAAAGTTGAAAAAAATAAAAATTGAAAAACAAATGAACCTGTGTTTTTAAGTGCAATGGCTGTCTCATAATGAATACAGCACACTCTAGTCCAACCTACATATGTTGTTGTGTGATATTAGTTTGTGATACAGTCGTTAACAAAGTGAGGTCGACCTTTAACTTAAAAACTGTTAACAGGACAATGGACTTACTGAAGCACTGATTCAGGTTAGGTAATAATGCTGAATGCCCAACATAAGTATCAATCAAAGAAGCAGCATAGCATTTGTTTTCGGATGTAACCCCTTTACAGAAGAAACTATGTACGGGCATCACACTACTGAAAACTAGGGAGAACGAACCATATGCTGTGCTTGGAGGAACACCGGTCAGCGGTCTAGAAATTTGCCAAAGTTATCTTAAATAAATGGGGAACAGAAAAAAGTGCTAAGAGAGGTCACTAGTATAAAGGAACAAAATGAAATGTCTGACAATGATCCATTCTAGAGAAGACAATCTATACCTGTCATGAATATGTAATTTCAGTTTTGTACAACTTTTCGTTTTTGAGCTATTCTGACCACAGATCACTTTGCGAGACTTGGTTATTTGGACCCAAGCGACCTTAAAACATTTACTTCTGTCAAAATTTGGAATTCTAAATTTCTCTTGTTCACAATACTTCTACTTCATAAGTGAAATTAAAAAAAAAAGTAGTCTACATTTGGTTAAAATAACATGGGCACTTTTTGTCCTTGGTCCAATATGGATAGCAGTATTATATATAACGATTCTCCAATCTGGCCATACAAACGCATATGATTTACCTAGTTTCAATATGTAGTGGATTGGGATATTAATGGTCATAAATGGTTAAGGAGGAATGTTTTCCATTGATATATTTTTATAATTGCATCATGTAATGCCATACCAGTGATATTCATGTAAAAAATTATTTAGTTTGTTTATATACATCTTACATACTTATAAACTTCAGACAGGAATGGAAGGATGGCTTATCCTACAGATTCTAGTTACAGATACTAATTAAAGTTAGAGAAAAGAGTGAAATGTATTCCATTAAAAAAACAAAACAAATGTTTTTAAGACATACATAACATTTGTTTATCTTTTTTTTTTGTAGGAATGGCACTTAAAAAATTGATTACCTAATGGATCCTATATTGATCGAAACCATAAATAGTACTGCGAGTACAGCAGTCGTCTTCCTCATATTACTGTTGAGAAAAGTACCTGGTTTTCCAAAACCTTGATAACCTGTTTCCAGTTCTTTGATTTTTATTTTGAGCCTTTCATTTTCCTGTAAAAACAAAATAAATGATCAACAGTTGAAACATAATTAGTAAAGATGATAATACAAGATTATATTACAGAAGCAATACCTTTTCTAAAAATTTTTTTTTTTTTTGAAAAAGCATTTTCTACTGACTATTTCATTATTCATAATAGTTATTTTTTTTATTATTTATTTATTCCTTTTTTATAAAAAAAATAAAATAAAAATAATAGAAGTGTCACACATGAAAATATAGGTCATAAAAAAAAAAATATTTTCCACAGTATGTAAAACTAAATCGAAACAATTCATACCTGATAATAAAAGTTATAGTGTTTCATTGTTAACTTATCGAAATATTGTTACCTTTTGATATGAAAACATTTAAACAAACAATTCAGCTATTGAAATAATAATCATTATTATTAAACTTATTTGGCGGGAGGGTTTCATGCCGTTTTTCAATTTCAGCCGCTTTTTAAATATTGCTCGATTAAACTATCTTCAAGTCTCTCCTTTCCATTTTAAGCTAATATTTCAAAAGTGATATAGAACCGTCATTCCTCGAGGGTCTTAGCGGAGCGGATCTGGCAGAGAAGGATTGCCTTTTTTTATGTTATGATCTCCTCTTGTGAGATTGTGACATGTCATACATCGAACAACCTACTCGTTATGATTGTCTGTTTAAAAACTCAGATAAGTAAGGCTACCACGGAGGGCAGGAGTGGAGGGTTTCACGCTGTTTTTCAATTTCAAGTGCTTTTTAAATATCGCTCGATTAATCTATATTAAAGCCTCTCCTTCCCGTTTTAAGCTAATATTTTAAAAGTGAAATAGGACCGTCACACCCCAGGGGTTTTAGCAGGGTGGGTCTGGCAGAGAAGGATTGCCTTTTTTTGTGTTAAAATCTCCTCTTGTGAGGTTGTGACATGTCGAACATCAACCAACCTACTCGCTATAATTGTGTAATAATTATAAATACTCAACATAATATCACTCACAGCAAATTCACTTGATGTATATATTTTTATACAGTTGTAATAAATAATACAATATTTATTTCTATAATTCAAATACCTGAATTTTTTTTTTTTTTAAATTTCTTGAAACCTAACTTCTTATTTTATGATAAAACATCTATTACAGCAAAATAAAAATCATAGTTTATTTTTTTTGGAACAAAAATTGGTTAAAGGGTTCATCATTATTGAACAAAGAATATTAAGAAAGCTCAAATACAATTTGCTCAAAAAAAATTTACTATCTAAAGAATCGTAGGAACAACTAATTCTTAAAAACAACAGTACTTCAGTATACCAATCATTATTTTTTTTTTTTATAAGGTAGAATAAACTTTAATCTAAAATTTAACTTACAACTTTTAGCTGAGAATTTTCATTTTCTAGATCAGAAACTTTATTTTCTAAAGCGGTGACATATTCTTTCTTTTTTTTTCTTGAAAGACAGGCTGATTCTCTGTTCTTGATCATCCTTTGCTGCCTTTTCAAGGCCTTCATCTATTTTAATAAAATATTATTTTTAAAAATGGTACCATGATTTTTTTATTTAATAACTATCGTCACTTAAACTGTAATATATCATAACTCAATAAAATCAACGATACGATTTGGTACTTAAAAAATCAAATCATCATAAAGGCATCCCATCTTGATCATCCATTTGTAGGATATCTATATATATTTTTTTTTCAAAATTTGAGAAGCCTTTCAAGATGTCTCTAGAATGAATCACTAAATTTTTTTTTTAAATGCTATAAAGTTGTTTTCAGAGTTCGAGGTATTACAGTTTAAGCAATGATATTTTAAAACAAAACCAATGAATAAATTAATAGTTCTAACTATGGATTTATTAACTTATAACACATACAATAACTAAATAAGATTTTAAAAAATCATAAAAGATAATGAATTATGAACAACTCCCACGAACTTAAATAGCTAACAAAAGATGGTTCATAATTTAAACTGATACAGTGTAATTACTAATATGTCTAAAGTGATTGCATATAATACAGAAAAATAATAAAAATAAGGAACTAAGCTTTAATTTCTAATAATAAACTTAATATTCAATAATATAATAAAAATGTTATAAAAAAAAGTAGAACTCGCATTAATATCATTCTTCAATGAGTAGTCTACGCTTTCCCTTTTAAGGAATGGTGCTGGCGCAATTGGTGGACTACTCGAATCAATTTTTATATTTGTTGAATCAGCTGGACAAATCGATATTGCTGGAGTTTGGATATGATTAGAAGGAAGAATAACAGGAACGCCAATGGCTGTAAAAAGAAGAAATCAGAAATACCAATATCCAATTCTTAACAATGGAATGTATTTTATTTAAACAAAACAACCAAGAAAACAACTTACAAAGATGTGATTTGATTGAAGAAACAGGAGTTTTAGGAATTTCTTTTTCAGATTTGCATTTCATAACTTTTTGAAGAACATCTTTTGGAAGAACAATCTGAGTCTGCTTACCGACTGGTTTCAAACCTAAATATTTAAAAACAAAAAATTAATATTTTTGTCTGTCCAATCATGGTATTCAAGACAATGGAAAAACTAATTTATTCACAATGGTGATAGGGTTATATGGTCATTAATAGAATTATTGCTTATATTGTTATTTCAAATTGTAATGTATATTAATTTAGAAAAATAAATCTATTGAAGGATAATGCATTAATATAACAATACACACAAACATTTATATATGCAAAAAAAACTAAATAAAAAGGTAAAAGTTTCAACCCGAAACCACATGATTAATGTTTAGAAATATATGCATATCAATCAGTTATTTATTGTACTACTGTTAAGTAGAATTAGAGAAAAAAGAAGCTTTTAAGTAAGGAGAGCTAATCTTAATCTAGGGTTCAAAAGTTAGTGGCCCTAAAATATGAAAACTATTCCAGAGCAACATAAAATCTTTAAAATCTATTTTTGATGTTTTAATTATTTGGGATGTTAAGTACTGAAAATCCATATTTCTGCACTTTAATCACCATATTATAGTTGATTTCAACAAATTCAAAAAGTTTTACATTTAACATATTTCAAATTTAAAGCATACTTCTTCGATGGCGCATACTCACTGACACAGGAGGACCAGGGAGTAACCTCACAATATGCAAGGCATTGGTTATGTTTATCATTCCATCTTAACTTAATCTTGACACTTAGTAACTTTTAAGGGGTCAAGAGTATGAAGTTCCTTATCACAGCACTCATTTTTCCATGAATTAACAATAAGACCTCAATTGATAAATTCGGACTAATATTTTGTCCACACAAATCAGTAAATTTTTACATTTTTTTAGCTTATTTTGATTACAATCTGAGAAAAATACTCTCTTAAGCTGTTGTCGCAATTATTCAATGTTCGAAGTTGTATTTTTTTATCTTATTTAAAGAAGACCGAATTTAAAATTGAATTGTCAAATTTAAAATGTATGAGCACCATAAAGAGCTAAAATGTCAGCCAATAATAAAGGAACAAATAAAAAATTTAAAAAAACAGTAGATTTTTACCTTTAACATTTCTAATTATTTTAATATTATTAGGATTAATCTTCAAGACTGTGGATTTCTTCTGGTTTGGCTCTTGAGTAGAGAACTGCAATGTACTTAGGGAAACCTCTTCCCTCGGGGGAGAAACAGGTGGTGTTTCAAGAGTAAACTAATAAGAAATAAAAAGCTAATGTATAAAAGTGTATAACTAACTAGTTAACAAATAAATTGGATAGTTGCATTTATAATTGTTATATAAAAACATAAAAAGTAATGTTAAAACAGTTAAAAATGGTTGAAACTCAAGTAATCACAAGTTTGTAATTCAAGCACTACAAGATTAGAAACGTACAAACAATATTAATCAGAAATATGTCCACCCATAGACACAATCACTCATAAAACTGTTTTAAGTAGAATATCACATTGTTTATTAAGAACATAATATAAAAGAAAGGTTTTGTCACTAAATATTTCTATTATTTCAAAATATTCCTCCAAAAGAAGCATTCAAATATTACAAACTTTTAACATAAATTAAGTTTACTTCAATGTTAATGGAAAAACATAAAAAAACAGTTTCTATAATTAAATTATCACCTTTTCATCAGAAGAACTACTGCTTGTATCACAATAATTAATGCTGCTAGGTGAATCAGCAGGTGAAAACACCTCTGATTTAATCTCAGCATCATCGTCTGCAAATAAACAATAGATAAGATAGTAAATAATAGTAAAAAACTTTATAGATTTTCAACAACACAATGCAAGAAACCACATACCAATCGAATGAAGATCGGAGAGTTGAGGAAAGACTTCAGGCCACTGGGAAATACCATCATGTATCAATGAGTCAAGAAATGATGAGTCCAAAACAGACTTTGTTTCAAAATTATCATCTGGTAACAGCATCTGATAAACAGAAACATTATTTGAACATTGTTTAGGAGAATGTCATATTACACACAACCAATTCCAAATTATACAATTGATACTGAACCAGGAAAACTTACATCAAAATCATTATTGAAATTGTCAATCATCTCCTCTTCTTTATTTAGCAAATATTCCATTCCTAAAATGTAAAATCATTTATCAATGCTAAAGTATAAGAGAAAAAACACTCTTGTAAAGGTTACTTTGGCCACGCTTCAATCGTTACCTCACTTATAAACTACTTGACAATTAACACTGAATATCAATACCAGGAAACGTAATGATAAAGAAGGTATTGGGAAAAAATAGCTTGGCGAAACTAAGTCAAACATCAACAAATCACTAAATGTTTACAAAATGTTTAAGTTGCTTTCCAGCTTTGAAATAAACAATTGAATTGAATATAGTTGCAGGTTTCAACTAAACTTGGCAAGGAACATCAATTTACAAAGAAAAGATAACAAATCATAAACGTCTCACTATGACGCCGATAGAAGAACTGTTATCCAATTAATAGGATACTTACTTTTCATTGTAAATCCAATAAATATAGAATTTTCCTTGAAAACAAGAACTGTCGAAATATCCTAACTGATTATTTGCGGTACCGGTAAAACATTTTTAACGGATTCGAACGAATCCAATGTTCCGAGTTGACGAACAGAATCACAAAAGGTTACAAAACAAAGTTGAATAAGAGACATTAAACTTCCAATAACAGCCTACTGTTAGTTCAATAACATGTTTGTGTATACATAAACAAGCAGTTAATTGGTTCTAATGGACTATAAACAAATTAACAATTCGTATTCTCTCAACGGTCTAAGCCCTGCGAGATTACGATGGGTCACTAAACGCAGTGGCATTGAACGAAGGGCATTGACCTTCACTTTTGCAACTTCTAAAAACTTCGTCTTTCCGAAAATAGTTTGTTTACCGACAGAGCAAATAGAACAAGGAGAAAGCACTTCCATTTTCTCAAAACAATCGAAAACATTTACAAACAAATTACAATAAAGGACAATCCCGATGTTAATACTTTTAAAAATTACTTAGTGACATTGCATTTCCTTAAATGATGAATCCATTTAAAGGCAGACCTTGAATGTGCAAAAACGACAGGACATTTTATTGATTTATTTGTAACTGATATTTTTACAATCATAAATATATTAAAAGTAAAATTATACATAAATAGTTGACCGTATAATGTCAAATTATGAAGATGGTCAGGGTTGCGATCAAAAGAGATACAAAGATCGTTAACAACTACTTCTTTTCCGACGTTTCGCCCCACTTTGTAGAGGGCTGTTTAAGTTGATAACTTTGGTAACTTTTTTTTTCTAGTAACTAAAGCTATCAACTTGAACAGCCCCGATGAAGTTCTAATAAAGTGGGGCAAAACGTCGGCAAATACATGGTTTTAACATTTTTTTTTTATTTGAAAGCACTTCGACTATCTTGTTCATAATTATAAACATTTAAAAAATAAAATTGTATCCGTTTCTTTAAATTTTAAGAACTTTAGAGAATCTTCGTTAAGATAAATTTATAAAATCATAATTTTTTACTTAAACAAAAATTTAAACAAATAAGATTGCTAAGTATTCAGTTTATACTTTTAAAAAGGGTAGGGAGACATTCTCCAAAGTTTGAAGATAAGAGTTCCTTTTAGTTATACAATTTTTTCAAAAAACAAAGACACAAAACACTATTGAATGAAATCAGAAGCGTTTTCTAAATGGATTTGACACTTTTTTACTTTATTTTTGATGAGTCGACTCAAGTCATATTCTAAGGAACAGCATTTTTTTTCTTTTTTTTTTTTTTTATTTCCTGGTCGCTTCTGACATACGAGAGGGTTATCTACAGGGTACCACCCTATTTTAACACCATGGTGGGGGTCAACTTTTCATTTTGTGGGACTCCCCAGGCCGGATTCAAACCGGCGTCGCTGCAGTTCCCAGGCTGCAAAGACTACAATGAATAACTAAGCTACAGACGGCCCTCTAAGGAACAGAACCTGAAACCTACGGACGTAAGTTTGAGGACTGTCTGTTTTGAATTAGGTAGAATACTCGCGTATGTTTTTTTTATCTTGCCTCAACATTCCTTAAGTGCGTGAGAAATAACTTAATTTAGTACCTATAAACTTTTAAAAAGTGTTATATATATATTATTAGATGCATAATTAATGTTTGTATTTGGGCATATAATTACCACTCGTATAAGGCTGGAAAAGTAAACCAAGATTGTAAATAATGCTCAAGTATAAGAAATCGATTCGAAACTAGGTTCACGAATCTAACTTGCATTTCATCTTCCTATGTTCCAGGGAATTACTCGTTTAAGAGTTTACATAGGCTATGCAAACCTCAAAATAGAAGTAGAAACAGCCACGGCATGAATGTATTCGTCCTAAGACCTGACTTAGTTTTTTATACATTTCTTACTTAAGCTATAAATTGCACCTACAGTAGTGTGGAACACTATAACACTTAAGGAACACTCTAGTCCTCTACATATAATCTGAATGTATCCAAGTTCCTGAGATCATCAAAATAATTGCGAAATTGATTTGGTTAGGTATAACAAAAGAAACTGACAAAATAAACATCTTTATTAACACAGCTAATAAAATGTTAAGGAAAAGCATTGTAGACGTTTCTGGAAGTGATGAATACGCTTATGGAGATAGTTGGAATAATTTACGGGAACATTCCAATTGCCAGACCGAATACGATTCGAACCTTTCAAAAGATGTGGGATGAGGGAAACATACCCGTAATAAAGAAATTTACTCTGTCAGGAAAATTAGACTTCTAACGTATTTTTTCAAAGCATTAGTTTTGATTATCTTTATATAACAATTAAAAATTATGATATGAGTTGATTAAGCATTATCGAATCTTTTCCTCGCATTAAGAAAGAAAATAGTCAAGACTCATTTATTGTTTTTATCATCAACGTATTAAAAGGACCGACGTTTGGTTTGTAAATGAAAAATAAAAAATCAGTTTTATTCAGATACAAAATACATGTCATTAGTAGGAGAGGTGATGCTGCCCTACATACTGACTTCCGACGAACCCACAGGAAGCTTTGAAAGAATGTCTGGTTGAATTAGAGGAAGAGGACATTCAAAATAACATCTATATAAGTGCTTCATCCTGTTTTACTCAGAAGATGTACGTACATATTTCATGAAATGAAACTGCCGAAGGTAGGAGAGTTGTGTATTGAGGTAGAAAATGATAACATCGAGTGAATTGGTCTGTAGATGGCTCCATATTAATTCCATTCACTAATTTCAATTACATACACCCAAATAAATTTTTCTTGATACAGCTATATTTCGAAAACAGCTCGTTCAATTTGACCCAAATTTGGAGAAATGTTGAGGATCAGAATAGATCCTAAATTTCAATGGATAATTTTGTTTACACACATGCGTGAATGTATTTTCTTTGGCACACATTTATTTCGAAAACGGCTTGTCTCAAATTTGGAGATAAGTATGAACATAGTGCAGTTAGATTTGGCCCAAAATTGGATGAGAGTATGGAGACTTCTGTAAACATGTTTTAGTATGAATTTTATCTTATTTCATCAATTACTATCGATTACCTTTTCGGCTATAGTTCAAAAACGGCTCGTTCCATAGATTTTATTCTAAACCACAAATCATTAATATTTAAATATAAGTAATTTATTTCTCAAAGATAATTTCTATTAAATTTTCATTCAATATTCAGAAGAAAAAAATATATAAAAGGGTAATTTTACTTTCATTTACATATTCATGAAATATGTAGTAAGGGAATAACTGTTGTCATGTCGACATAGTTATTAAATAATTAGTTTTTTTAATTTCACTTAGAACCAAGTATTAAGAAATTGTATTAGAACCAAGACGAGACTGTCCAAGTGGAAGAAAAAAGTCAGTTATTTCACGACAATTTTGGATTACTTTAATGAAAACCATGAATAATGACTAGTCAAAATTGATGAGTCTGCCAAGTATAGGTAGGGAGGAAAAAATGGAGGCTTAATTGGAAGCTTTTATTTTATTTAAATATCTTAAAAACTACCAACACTAGAAAACCTACGAGAACACTTTTCAAAGTAGTGTTAATTTGCTAAAATATAAGCTCTGATAGAACTGTATATGTTTAATAGTTCCCGAGATTACCTTTTTGAAAAGTAACATTTTCTAAAGAAGTAACGAAAAAAAAAAGTTTAATTTATTTTGGGAAAACTATATCTCTGGAATCATAAGACGTAGATGTGGCTGTCGGCACTCAAAATATAGGTAATTTAACTTACTTTAATGTAGTTTATATCATGTATCTTCGTAGGGGTAGTAGTTTTCATAGTATTCGTATATGAAAATAAATTTTGCCCATGAAATTTTTACCAAACAATTATAAATGAATTTATTTTAGCAAATATCATAAAAACTACTACTCCTGTGAAGATAAACTACCTTATAGTACATTAAACTAGTTTTAATGTGAGTGCTAATAGACATCTGAACGGCGAATGGTTTTTGATATATAAATTTCTCAAAATAAGTTTACTAACTTCTGATTTTTCAGTGCATTTTTTTATGGAATGTTGCTGTTTAAAAAGGTACATCTCGAGATTATTGAACGCAAATAGCTCTATTTGAGTTAATATTCCAAAAAATTTATTCAACTTTAAATGGTGTCCTCTTAAGTTTTCTTGAGTTTTTCGTAGTTTTAAAGATATTAAGCTCCGAATGAAAAATATATTTTTTTTAACGTTCTGATACAACCGCCAATTTTTATTCCCCTACCTATCTTGGCAGACTCAATAATTTTGACTAGTAATTATACATAGTTTTCACTAAAGTAATCAACAATAGGGATCAAATAATTGCCTTTTTTTTCCTCTTGCACTCTTGTACTAAGATTAAAGTATAATAGCTTTGTGCTGTACCCTTTACATTTTAAAGAGTTCGGCCTGTGAATATTCAGGTATAATTGTGAAACATGCTTTTCTGTGAGAGAATATATTCCCTGTTGTTTATTTAATTTTTTTTTTCTCATGCGTTTTTACTATTCCAATGATTTTCTAATTTCTCGGTGTTTTTTTCGTAGACGTCTATGAGAGAGGCATTATGAAGCTACCTTTAAAATGGCAACAAATTATTGAACAATATGGTGCATATTTGACCCATATCGAACAATCCGAAACATTTTAGATAAAGTCTTAAATTTCTCGTAAAAATAATGGATTTTTTTTTCCCAATCTAATATATTGGTAGCTCCGAAGCGACTTAAAACGGAGACTGGCTGCACAGGCTTCTTTTTTCTGATAATTCTTTTTAATTATATAGCACTGCTTATATTTAAAGAACTGTATTTATATAGGGGTACACATAAGTTTCCACCATTTTCTATCAAAAAATATATTTTAAAACTGTGAAAGACCGGTAAATTTAGTCAAAATATTGTTCATTACCAGCCACTCCCTGACGGAAGAACTCTTCATCATTTGAGGCTATCCAGGAATGGATCCAATTTTTGATATCTTCGCATGATGAAAAGCGGTACTCAGATCATGTTAATATTCCGAATATCATATTAATTAACCGAAAAAAATGGTAATAGAAAGAGGCAATGTCTGGTGAATATGGTGGATGGGGTAGGACTTTCCAATTGTTTCCAAATAGGTTTTGACGGGCACCGCAACATGCGGTCGATCATTGTCGTGTAGGAGAATGATTTTGTCGTGTCAGGAGTAATCAACCACCTTGAGTGGTTAGTTCAATCTCATTAATTCTGTTAAGTAGAAATCTCCACTAATCGTTTCACTCGGTTTAAGCAACTCATAAAATACGACAACCAAGTGGATTCCACCAAATACACACAGTTTTTTCCTTAAATGTTCGATTTCCTTTAATATTCGATTTTGAGGCATGCCATTGATCTTCATAATTTTCTCTTCTTTGGGTTATCGTAGGGGATTCATTTTCCATCACCAGTGACTACGCGATGCAAAAAACCTTTTTGTTATGCCTGGCAAGCAGCACTTCACTCATGTAAAATAGGCATTCAACATATCTCAGCTTCAGTTTATGTGGAACCGAGAGTCCAGGGTCGATCGATTTATAGGGGCTCATAATTCCTGTGATCGAATTCTTGTAAGTTTTAACCTTCTCATTATAGTTTTTGCTACTTTTCAAATATGTATTAAATAAAATAATGATTTAAACTGGTATGTTGCTTATGTTCTATTTTTTTTTTTTTTTTATGTTATGCATATTATTTATTTCTGTTGTTGACCCAAAATTGTCCAATAATAAATTTTGGAACCCTGTATCTTAAAGCGCCCGCGGATCACATTTGGTTAAAGTCATCTCCGATTTATGAATATTTATAAAATATTCAGGAACAAATTCACGTTTTTATAATTAACTATTTAATGATGCATGACTGAAGTTTTAATGATCCGTGTAACTGGTGAAGTTAAGAAGTCATGAAGAAAAAATAATTTTTTTAATAAAATAACTTTTATTTAATGAAAAATCGTTCTCGGTGTTACTTCACATCGGATTTTTTTTTTCATTTCACTTGCGTTAATGTAAGTTCATTTGTTTCAGTTGCTGCGCTTTAGACGCCTTATCTGTGAAGGTATTCTTAAATATTATTTATGTCTGGGATAACAGGAATCTTTATCTTAATAACAATTCTCACTTTTGCACGTAGATTTCATTTTTCCCGCTAAGATGGTAACATTAGAAGAATTAAAAAAAAATAGTATATTGCAACAGTGAACTAAAATTATGTTAAATTATATTAAAAACAAAATATGGTTTTGCTTTCTTACTATTTCTATCTTCTTTTATTTTATGTTTTTGAAAGTGCATTTTTCTGTTAATTATCCTTTCTTTTTACATATCTCGATTTTTTCGTTTTCTTCTAAGCCCTATGGATGTATAGGGTTTGATACGAGTATACAGTGACCGAAGAAAGTATTTCCACACCTTGTCTTTTCTTTATATAATGAATTTAAATAGTAATAAAATAGTTTGAGGTCCCTTAGTAAAAAGTACAATGAAAACTCGTTAAAAACAGTATAAATTCAATTAAAAATATTGATCATAATAAAAAATTAATTTAACACAATATAAAAACAAGGAAAAAAATATTTGCACGCTGTTTGTTTACTTACTCTTGTTTCTATGCTTGAGTATAATCCTGTTCTTTTCTATCAGTATTATAAAATGTTTCAATCTGTTAAGTTTGTTTTAATTTAACCGATCCTAATGCCAAAAACATGTGAACTATGTGCCGCTACTCGCGAAAAAGTTATATTATTTCGTTATATCAAGTTATATCAAAGAAAATTGTATCGCGAAATAGCGGATTTTAATAGGTTTTAATTTTAACGAAACTAAAGAGTGGTTAATATTTAACATTCGCCAACAACTTCATATTCCTCCACCGTCTCCTGACTTAAACGTAATTGACAATTTATGGCATATTTTAGATAAAAATGTTCGAAATAATCAAATAACCGAAAGATACTACCTTAAGGATCTTTTACAGCAAGAATGGGAACAAATTAACACGAATTTAATTAAAAACCTCGCGCACTTAAATGCTGGGATGTTTACAAGTGGTAATGGATGCCAACGGACTTCACACAAAACATTAAATTTAAAAAAATAATAATAAAACGCAAGGTGTGCAAATACTTTTTTCCTGTATTTTTTGTAAGTTTGATGTTTTGTTTTTTTACGAATGAAGTTTTTCATTTGAATTTTATTTGTAGTTATTAAGTTATAAATATACTTTTTATTTTTGAAGTAATAGGGTTTTTTTTATTGCATAAATTCATAATTTAAGAAAAAAAAACCGTGGTGTGCAAATACTTTCTTCGGTCACTGTATAGGGGATAGGTAACAATAATGGGAGTAATCTCTTCACTGCATTTAAAATACAATTATACACAATAAGAGGGAAATGAGGAAAAAGATAAATTGGAAATAATGAAAGTGGATGGAGTCTGTTCCCTGATAAAGGGGCTCTCCAGATTTTGTAAAATCTGGAGAGCCCCTTTGCAGCAATTAGTTTGGATTACCAAGATTACATTAGGGGTATTCAAGATGTTGTGTTAAATGTAAAATGTTTTACCATGTTAAATGTTACAAGTATAGGATTCCGAGCAGCCCAATTTCAAGTCATGTTAAATGGTAAATGCAAAAGAGCTTCTAGCGGATTTTCTGAGCAACTTGTTTTATAACCTTTCCTTCCAAAACTTTCATGTTATTGTTTACTTCTAAGTTTTAATTAAAGTAATTTATTATAACATGTCTGAATTGTTTGAAAAGTGGACGTTGTGTAAAAGTTTGGCTACGGAGTGCCTTGTTAATCGTCTGACTTGTAAGGAAGAGAATGAAGATGAGCTAATTGACAACTGTCATTACACCACTATTATTGTCATTCATTGCTTTATTAGTTTTAAAAACATCCAAAACAATACTAGCACAATCAAAGCACAAAATACGAGCAAGTAAGTTAACACGACTACAAATAAAACGGTGACGAGCTCAGAGTCTGTTTGCGTGACGTAATTCTCCATTTAACAGACCTAATAACAGACTCTCAACCATGTTATGTGTTATATCGTTTAAACATGGTAAGAGTAGGAAATATTTCTCCATTTAATGTTAAATAAAAACTTATGTAAGTTTTTCCTTATTAAATAAATCAAAAATTTTTATCCAATTTTGTCTCAACACTTTATTTTTCACCAGTCCAACGTTTCGGCCATTCTAGCCATCCTCAAGGACATCTTCAATACAATTTCTTCCTCACATTAATTTAAAGTTTCTTTTGCTGGCTATTCTGCCCAGGTCATTTTCTTTATTATAAGTTAAAAGCCTATTTTTTAAAATTTAAAATCATTAATATTTAATTTTTCTTATATAAGATTATCCACAATTAATACACTACCATGGTTGGTAAATGGTTTGTTATATGGTAAATCTGTCCGTTTGTACGCGTGTGACGAGTATTTAAGGAAACAGTTCAGATGATGAACGTAGATCAAGAAAACTGAAAACGATTGTATGGAATATGTTTGTTCAATCTCTTTATAAATAATTGTCAAAAATTTAAAAAAGTTGATAAAGCCCTTTTTATTGATGATACAGCGATTTACACCACTTCACACCGTATGGACACAATCGTTAAAAGGCTAAAAGATGCTTTCAAAAAACATTTCAATACTTTAAAAATGGGATTGGTTTTAGATATTGATAAAACAGAAGCCATTATTTTCACTAAACGACAGCCTGTACTTCCATCGACCATTGATTTAAACGATAGCCCTGTCCTTCTTGGCTAAACAGTTAAATACTTAGTCACTTTAGACATAAAGCTATTATTTAACCCCATCAATTCGAAACTCTAGAAAAATTTTATATAAAATATATCAATACTTTAATAAAAAATTAAAATTATCAAGTAGAAATAAATTGATAATATATAAAGCCATACTAAGACCCATCTTAACTTATCCCTGCTCTGTATGGAGTTTTACTAGTTCAACAATCATTAAAAAAATACATAAAAATAAAATAATAAAAAATACGAGGGGGGTACAAAAAATAAAAAAAAATAATTTTTCATTCGAATCATAAGATGTAAAGATGTCTGCCAGCATTCAAATTAAAGCTAGTTAAATGTACTATTAACTAGTTCATAATATTTATCTTCGTTGGAATAGTAGTCTGTCCAAACAAATAGAAATCAATATTTTGTGAATTGATTTTGTCAAATATCATGTGCAGTTATTTCACCCCAATGTTTTATTACTTTAATGAAAACAATGTATAATTACTAGCCAAAATTGATGAATCTTCTTGCTATAATGCTATAGTTAGTGGAAATAAAAATGGCGGCTGTTTCAAATAGTTGAAACAAATAATTTTTCATTCCGAACTCTGTATCTTACTACCTACACCATTAGAAATCCCAATGGACCAACATTTTAAGTAGAGTAAATTTACTAAAATTTGAGCTATTTACATTCAATAATTCCCGAGATACAGTTTTTTTTAAAAGATACATTTCATAAAAAATGTATTGTAGAATCAGTAGTTAGTGAATTTATTGTGGGGAATATAAATCAATCAGGAATCATGAGACGTATACTGTCCATCAGCACTCAAATTAGAGCTAGTTTAATGTGCTATAAAGTAGTTTATGACGTCTTATCGTCAAAGGAGTAGTAGTTTGTAAGATAAATAAATAAATTGATTTCTAGTTGTTAGGGCTAAATTCCATGTGCTAAATTTATGTTCATATGAACTACTACCCCAGTAGATACAGAGATAAACGTCATTATAAAATATTAAACTATATTTAATTCTATTGCTGTTGGATATCTGTACCTCCAATAGTTTTTCTATATCTGAGATATAATTTTTCATAAATCAAACATTTTTTTCCGAAAAACTAGAAATCAAAATTTTGTAAGATTATGTTGACAAATATGATAACAACTACTCCTACAAAAATGAACATCATAAACAACTTCATAGTACAAACTAGGTTTAATTTGAGTGTTAATAGATATCTGTACGTCTCATAGTTCCTGAGATCAAGATATCCCACAATAAATTCACTAAATACTGATTTTTCTGTATAAATTTCGTGAAATTTTGCTTTTTAAAAAACTGCACCTCGAGAACATAGAACCTAAACAGCCCTGCTAGAGTTCATATTTTAGAAAAATTAATCTTCTTCAAATGGAGTGCAATTAGGTTTTCTATTATTGTAGAAAGTTCCAAAGATTCGAAGCTTCGAAAAAAAATATTTTTTTAACGTTTAGAAATAGCCGCCATTTTGATTTTCCCGAACTATACTTAGCAGGCTCATCAACTTTGACTAGGTCTATAATTCTATAATATAGAATTATGACTAAATCTGAAGCATTTGTTTTGGAATACTTGTAATTTTTTTTTGTTTATTGAACTAGTAAAGCTCCATATGGGGCATAAGCTAAGATGGGTCTTAGTGTCGCTTTATATATCATCAATTTATAGGTAGATAAATTTTACATAAAATCTTCCTTGTGTTTTCCAATTTCGAATTGATGTGGTGGTTAAATAATAGTTTTCTGTCTACAGTGACTTATAAGTATTTAACTGTTTTGGCAAAAGGGACAGGATTATCACTTAAATCTTTGGTCGGTGGAAGTTTAGGCCGTCTTTTAGTGAAAATAATAGCTTATGTTTTACCATTATTTAAAACTAATCCCCACTTTTTTAAAATGTATTTTGGTATTTAGATGTTTTTTAAACCATTTTTAGTTTTTTTAAGGTATTCAATTGGGATGGAATAACTGACGTTTTTTACCGGGCTCTTGTATTGTACGCAATGTCCAGATCCTGTCCTTTAAAGCCTTAAACTCAAACGTTTTTTAAATAATTAATTTCTGATTAACCTAATATGAATTTATAATAGAGAAGAAGGTTAGATAGCAAATGCGAGAGTTTTCAAAATCCTATTGAGAGAAATGATGGGTAATAAATGCTTTAAACAAGAAGAAACGTCTGTGAAGTAGGTTGGACGCTTTGATATTTTTAAATATTTATCAGTTATCACTGCTATCTTTGTTGCCGCAAAAAATTGATAATTGGAGCTAAATTTGATTTGATATGGGACACTCCAACACTTAAAGTGTTAACTAAGTGTTTCAAATAAAACCAATCGTTTTTTTCGGCTTTATTCAATGATAAAACATTGTAATAATTTATTATCAATTTACACAATTTTGATCCTTTTTTTCCCTCTCAAATTTTATTCTTTTAAATTCTCCAAAGTTTCGGCCCTCAGGCCATTCTCAAGGATACAACCTACAAAAAGTTTTTTGTTTTTATATAATAATTACATTATTTCCTTCAACTACACACTGATTTCTTTGGCCATACCTTCAATATTGATGTCATTGCTGTTTTTGCAATTTTGAGATTTAAAAAAGCGATGACATCAATATTGAAGGTATGGCCAAAGAAATCAGTGGGTAGTTGAAGGAAATAATGTAATTGTTATATAAAAACAAAAACTTTCTGTAGGTTGTATCCTTGAGAATGGCCTGAGGGCCGAAACGTTGGAGAATTTAAAAGAATAAAAGTTGAGAGAGAAAAAGGATCAAAATTGTGTAAATTGATAATAAATTAAACCACTCTCAAAAAATAATTAATCTAATATTGTAATAATTAGAGATTTAAGCGAGTATGAATTGAGGTTTATTATTACCAATTAGAATGCTTACCAATGGGTAGTTTCACTACATGCCTGTATCACTCCATTTTAACTGAGATCAAATTTACTAAATGTATTATAATGTACAGTTGTAAATAGCAATAATTAAATAAAAATTATATTACCAGTAAAATGTCGCTTTATACTCTATATAATGCAATTATCTACAATAATTTTTCCTTGAAAGTTATTTTTAGTTCTTTTTTGATTATCTAATATAAAAAATGAATAATTGTCTGTTCGCACTTTATGCCAATGGTCAAAATTGTTATAATTATATTTCAGGAATATCTATCATTTTTAAGTGTTATTTTGGTACCGATCGATAGATGTCATCTGGGTCCTGTTTCATAATGAAAGCTAACAGTATTAGTTGATAGTACAAGTGTAGAAATTAGTGTGGTAATAATATAGGGTTTTTTTTTAAGCCCGATAGAACTTGAAATTGTAAAAAATAACACAAAAAATTAAATTGTAATCAAAATTTTTTTTTTATTCGAAAGATCAATACGT
>NW_027116131.1:776509-787035 GCF_000696795.3 Halyomorpha halys | reverse complement strand
TGTCACGTATTGATCTTTCGAATAAAAAAAAAATTTTGATTACAATTTAATTTTTTGTGTTATTTTTTACAATTTCAAGTTCTATCGGGCTTAAAAAAACACCCTATACTAATACTTACTTCTTTCATTACTCAACAATTGTTTAAATTAAGTTAGATATTAGATTGGGTTAGTACCTCTAGATTAATCCCCTCCCCTCCCCTGTATGTCAGAAATGACCAGGAACAGAGTCATAAAAAAAAAAGTAAAATCGATTTATATCTTTTGGGTGCGCATGGGGCTCTCTTCTTACGTTAGAATTTTTACTCTAACAATTGTCTATATTATCTAGCTTACCACGATGAAAATCTAATATCTCTTGCCGATTATTATTTGAATCCATTAAGAATTAGAAAAAAAAAAAAAAGTTTAATAGACAAGAAGTTTTAATAGACAAAATTTACCTGGAATATTGATATTAACAATATATTACTAAAAATTATCATCAATTTAAAAATAATTATTTGTATCAACAGGAGAATAATAATTTTTTTTTTTAAATAGATCTTTACTGTAATACACATATCTGTAATAGTAATTTTGAAGGGTACCAAGATTAAAGTATTAGTATATGAAAAACTATAATAATATAATAGTATCATAAAATATATTTTAAAAAAAAAACAGTAATACTCCTATCTCTAAAAGGTAGTTTCAAAAGATACTGTGAATTATTAAGGTATTAGTAAAACAAATCTACCAAGGATATGGCAATTAACTATATATTATTCAACATTGATCATTAATATATAAATAATTATTTTTATTGATCATGGATTGATGAAATAAATTTTTAAAAAATTATATTTACTGTATTACACTTAATTTTACAAGATGATATCGTAGGATGCGGTAAATTATTACAATATTGGTAAACAAAAAAAACCTAGAGCGCAATAAGAAGTACAGGACACAATAACCATTTTTATTAATGACCTATTTGGAATTGTACACATATAATTGTTCTACTCCCTTTGCGTTTGTTAGAGGTCTGTGGATAACTAGCTATTCACCCCTGAACCTATTGTAAGGGGAGTTAACTGCCTTTGATGGAACTATAAGTACAGTTCTATTGGAAGGGAAACACCTGTTCAAAGAGATCTCATCCAGACTAAATTGTACAAGAGCCCAAGAGAAGAAAAAAGGTGATGAGTCTGCCAAGTATAGGTAGGGGGAATAAAAAATGGTGGCTGTTTCAAAACATTAAAAAAAATAATTTTTCATTCGGAGCTCCTATATCTTTAAAACTACCAACATCACAAGAAAAAGAGGTCACCAGTTAAAGTAGAATAATTTTGCAAAAATATGAGCCGTAATAAAGCTATTCGAGTTCAATAGTTCCCGAAATACAGTATTTTTATAAGCAACATTTCATAAAAATATATTGAAAAATCAGTAATCAGGGAATTTATTTTGGGAAAGTTATATCTTAGTACAGAAACTATGAGACGTACATATGTCATCAAAATTTTATCGAAACAACTAGAAATTAACATTTTGTGAGTATCATAAAGTTTATAAAAATTATAAACCATTTTATAGTAAATTTAACTAGCTTTAATTTGAGTGCTGGCAGACATCTGAACGTCGAATGGTTCTTGAGATATATTTTTTTCATAAATCAAACTTATTGCCCGAACAATTATAAATCAACTTATTTTAGCAAATATCATGAAAACTACTATACCTACGAAGATAAACGTCATAAACTACTTTACAACACATTAAACTAGCTTTAATTGAGTGCTAATAGACATTAGTACGTCAATGATTTTTGAGATATAGATTTCTCAAAATAAATTCACTAACTAATGATTTTTTAATGAAATGTTGCTTTTTAAAAAGCTATATCTCGGGAACTATTGAACGTAAATAATTTTATTAGGACTAATAGTTTAGAAAATTTACTCTACTTTAAATAATGTTCTTAAAGGCTTTCTAATGTTGGTAGTTTTAAAGATATAGAGCTTCGAATGAATAATTATTTTTTTTAACGTTTTGTGAATATGCAAAGGTATTAATGAACTAACGAATCCTGTTCACCGGACATTTCGGGCTGGAAGGAAATAATCGTTAGTGAGTGACATTATCTAACAGATATGTCCTTCAAGTACTGATAAAGCACTTCCTCTAAACAAATTAACGATATCTAACAAATAAGGTAAATACCATATATGTATTTACAGGTAAAGCTCATTAATAACCAACTAGGCTTCTGTATATCCTCAACTCTATTTAATTTGTTTATAATCGATTTGCCAAATCATTTTAAGTAGTCCATTCCCCTAACATGGTCCAAAAAGTTAATTTTCGGGATAAAATCTTATAAGTTTCTTTTTCAGTTATAATTATTAAATAAAAAATCTTAGAAAAAAAAAGAATTTTAGATTGTTGCTTCGTCAGCCGTTGGCTTTACGTAGAAAAAAAGAAATAAAATGGAATTTTTTTCGTTTTTACCTCGAAAACTAAACTTATTTCGCAGTTAATCAATAAAACAAACGCAATTACCTTTGTTTATACTCCCATATAACAGTCATGATGAAGACCTATAACGAAGGTCGAAACGTCGGCAGAAACTAAATAAATAATTGTGAGAGATAGTTGACCGTGGATGGACCGTATATGAGGAGATGGTTTCGGGGATGCTGTCAAAATATAACACAAATAAGTTGAAATGACTTATTTAATCGTGCCAACGTTTGGGCCAGAATTTCTAGCCTTCATCAGGGCTAAGAACAGAACAAGATTACAACCAATGAATAAAGAAAATAAAAAATAAAATATAAACAGAATGACATAAAGTAAAAAATTGTACAGAATGGAATTATCAAAATTAAAGTGATGAAAGAAGTGGAAAATAAAATGTATATATAGGTAATTGAATAAGTAGGTAAAAATAACATAATTAAGGAAATAAAATAAAAATTTGAAGTTATATAATGCAAATAAATATTAATATTTTAGTTTATTAATAATTTAAAAATTAAAATTACGGAAAAAAAAAAAATTGAGAGAAAGAAAATATATATAACAAATGAAATATGTAACGATGCATAAAATATATCAATAAATAATTATTGATTAACTCCCCTTACAATAGGTTCAGGGCTGAATAGCTAGTTATCCACATACCTCTAACAAACGCAAAGGGAGTAGAACAATTATATGTGTACAATTCCAAATAGCTCATTAATAAAAATGGTTATTGTGTCCTGTACTTCTTATTGCGCTCTAGGTTTTTTTTTTTTACCAATATTGTAATAATTTACCGTATCCTACGATATCATCTTGTAAAATTAAGTGTAATACAGTAAATATAATTTTTTTAAAATTTATGTTATCAATCCATGATCAATAAAAATAATTATTTATATATTAATGATCTATGTTGAATAATGTATAGTTAATTGCAATATCCTTGGTAGAATTGTTTTACTAATACCTTCATAATTCATAGTATCTTTTGAAACTACCTTTTAGAGATAGGAGTATTACTGTTTTGTTTTTTTAATTTATTTTATGATACTATTATATTATTATAGTTTTTCATATACTAATACTTAATAATCATGGTACTCTTACCTTACTTTTACAGATATGTGTATTACAGTAAAGATCTATTTTAAAAAAAAAATTATTATTCTCTTGTTGATACAAATAATTATCTTTAAATTGATGATAATTTTTAGTAATATATTGTTAATATAAATATTCCAGGTAAATTTTGTCTATTAAAACTTTTTTTTTATTAAATAGTCGATAATAAATATCTACCACAGCCGGATTAGAAGCCGAGTCCTTGGAGTTAGTAGTCTATTGCCTAACCAATAAGCTACCCACTCCCACTATAGTAACCCAAAAATATGCAAACTCGCAGAGAAAAATAAATTCTATGATATTTTTCTCAGAAAAACCTTTGTTCATTAGTAATGATGTCCTAATATGCTAAAGCCATAGCTTTGCCCAGATCTCCCTACAGGATGGACGTAATAGTAAACCGGTAATAATGATATTTTAACACAAAATCTAAATTAAACCTTCAAAATAAACTGTAAAAAGATCCTGTAAAAATCGGTCATTTGAGTTCAGATAACTCACTCATCTGGTAAGTAACACTTGTACAGCAAATCAAAGAAAATTTTAAAGAGAATAAATCATACTAACAACTGTTCTTGCTACACAAATATAACTTTCATTGTCCAAGACTTGCTAACTTCCGACATTTCGACAAATGTCTTAAAATAAACTACAATATATTTTAGGAAAACAATAGCTTCTTAAAACCCATTAATAAAATAAGCTGGAAATGGTGCAGTTTATAGAGCTGTAAACCAACGCCAAGTTTGGTTGAGTCGTGTTGAATTTATTTCTATTTTGGTTACTATATATTTTTATTATAAAATATTATTTAGCGCTATAAACTAAATAGATACAATAAGTAATCAATCAAATCATTAACAATGTGTAAATAATTAAATATATTAATTTATATCAAACTTTCAGTTAATCTATTTACATTCCTAAATTTATCAATTGCGAAGCATTGCCGGGTCTGCTGGTAATTTTATAATTAAATATTTTTCAATAGCATTAATAACAAAAAATATAATTAACAATAATCTTGAATGTTTAAATTTCTCTTGGCAAAGGTTGATTCATGATGGAGGATTCTTCTTGTAGTTAAGAACTAACCGTTACAAAATCCCTTTTATTGAATGATTAGTTTTATCAAACTGTCAGAGATTACAGAAAAATGGGACTCTAGTTTAATTTACATCATAAACATTTCTATTTATTCTTCTTCAATATTCGAATTTATTTGATTTAGAAATAAATGTAAAATATAATAAGAAATAAAAGACAAACAATCATGCTGGTTCTACTCTAGCTACTTTTACATCTCATTAAACACAATAATTAAAAATGGTCATAAAATTCAGGAGGTCGTGGATGGCCTGGCGTCTTAAACCACAGAGATAGCATTCTCGTATTAGAAGACGTGTACTTGTTCTTTCGTTTCGTGACAGACATTCGGAATAAATCTCGATTTTCTTGTTGATTGATTAAATAACCTATAGGTAACTTCGATTTCCTGACCTAAGTTAGAGAACGTAAGGACGGTAAACCTAAAAAAAAACAAATAATTTTATACATTATTGTAGGTTATCAGAGTTGGGCAAAAATTAGAAAATGTTGATTTCCAGCTGTTCGGACAAAACTTTTGACTTATGAAAACATATATATGTTTTAGTTCATAATATTTATCTTTGTAGGAGTAGTAGTTTTCATGATATTTGACAAAATAAATACGTAAAATGTTGATATCTAGTTGTTCGGACGGACTACTATTCCTATGAAGATATTAGATTATAGCAATTATACATAGTTTTCATTAAAGTAATCATCAAAGTGGTTTGAAATAACTGTCTTATTTTCACCCCGGCTCTTGTACTATTATTAATGGTTCATTCATGAATAAGGTCCGTATCCATGGCAATTTTGGCAATTACTTTTATCTATCGCTAATTTTTGGCCATCTCTGTAGGTCATCTCTATACATGTTTGCACAAATAGAAACAATATTGTATATCATTTGCTTTGCTGTGTTATGTACATACCCAACAGAACTCATTTTTATTGAGTTTTTTTCAAAAAAATTTTTGAAATAAAGTTAATATTATTGTCAGTCAATTCAGAAACCCAATCATATATGTTTTGAATTATATAGGTACAGGATTGATTTTTAATTTTAGTTCTAAAAACAAAAAGTGACATCATTTAGACATAAACAAACAACAGTGATTTAGCGATTCACACTTTTAACTGTTTCTAAAATTCAGAGATGCCAGAGATGGGAAAAAATTAGCTACAGTTGAAACTAATTAATTGCCATGGATACTATAGGGTTATTCATGATCTTTAGTTTAACATATTAAAGCGTGTTAAATGGGAAAACTCATGTTAAATGGAGAAATAATTCCTTCGTTTGCCATTTTAAAACGATATAACATATAACATGGTTGAGAGTCTGTTACTAGGTCTGTTGAATGGAGAATGACGTCACGCAACAGACCAGCTGAGCTCGTCACCGTTTTATTTGTTGTTGTATTAGGTTACTTGCTCGTAGTTTTTGTTTTGATTGTGTTAGTATTGTTTTGGATGTTTTTATAACTAATAAAGCAATGGATGATAATAATAATAATGAATCAAAACATAGAAGTAAACAATGACATGAAGTTTTGGAAGGAAAGGTTATAAAACAAATTGCTCAGAAAATCCGCTAGGAGCTCGCTCTTATGCATTTAACACAACTTTAAATAGGGCTGCTCACAATACATATAACATGGTAAAACATTTCACATTTAACACATCATGATTACACCTTATGTTTATTTATCAATGATTCATTAATGAAAAAGGGTGGTACCCATGGAAATTTTAGCTATTAGTTTCAAATATAGCTAATTTTTGCCCATCCCTTTTTTTATTCAGTACATATTAATTCATTATTATTAGTATATATAAATAAGAATTTTCATTATTTTGTATCAAACGTAATACTGCATATTGTTTTCCAACTGGAAGAATAAATCATTACGTTTTTACTTACTTAGTAATCTTTCGGTAGAAAAATAACCTCTAATGAACATACTATTTATATCT
Organism: Halyomorpha halys; assembly: GCF_000696795.3. Taxonomy (NCBI): domain Eukaryota; kingdom Metazoa; phylum Arthropoda; class Insecta; order Hemiptera; family Pentatomidae; genus Halyomorpha; species Halyomorpha halys. The sequence goes on along the minus strand of NW_027116131.1, from coordinate 780,333 downwards.
GGAATTATACTAACATCGAAGTGATCTTCACAAAAATATAATCGATTATTTATATTCGATAATAATTTTGGATCGCTTCTAGACAGCTTTAACAAAATTTTTCGAGACGACGAAGAAATCGTTCTTCCATAGTTAGTCATACTTGGCGGTTACCGTTTCATTTTAATTTAACGTATTTTTGCTCGTTCTCTCCCACTACTATGATCTAACCACTCTAGATAGAAAATCTGCCGGAGCATGTAAGTATACGTATAGTAGTATTCCTATCTAATATTTATTTATTTCTCATTCTCCATACATCTTCTCCCTCGTTCCTTCTTATTCACTTTTTTCCAGACACTCTATATTTATTTTAGCTTATCTTTTTTTTTTTAATCATCATAAACTAGAACATGTAATTTAAAATGATAAGTTTAATGTAACTATAAAATAACATAGTTTTCATTAAGATATCCAATCCTTCCTTTTTTCTGCTGGCTTGTTTTCCAGTTAAGTTGTTGCATATCGTACCATTCCCACTTAAGTGGAAGGTTTGTTGTCATGCTTTAGCGGGTCTGTTCATAAATTATGAAATAATGTTAATTAAAAGCTTATACAGTGACTAAACTGTGAGTATATTAACCAGAAACGGCAGTGCCTAGAATAAGACAATGGACTTTCATAATAATAACATTTGAATATTATATAAATATAATATTGAACATTACTTAACGTACGTAAATTTATTATAAATATAATAATAATCTAAAATTAGATTTACCAGAATCTTCTCACCACGTATACCGATGACACATGTGTGCCCACAGTTAATAAGAACTAATCTAATTGCATCTCAAACACTCCATATCACAACCCTCGAAGAAGTGTGCCCGAATTGAAGGATAAAATTAATCCCAACAAATCATTTTTACCCTTCGTCGTAAACCTACCGACTACCCTACATTATCCTTTAATAATGTTGCTCTTTCCCCTGGGAACAGATCTACTATCTAGGACTACATCTGGACAAACGACTAACTTGGTATCCTCACATAAGACTGAAAAGACAGTAAACCACGGCGGTTTCGACTATTACAGCACTTACTAGACAAACGGTCTACACTTCTAATTAATTACAAAAGACTGATCTACGTAACTATAATAATGCCAACCTGGACATACAGAGTCGATCTTTACCTTTAACGCTACCAGAGAATAGGTATTCACGAATGTGCTTCAATAGACTAAGAAGTATGCAAGAAGTTGCCATTGATTTTAACTGGGTCTTACAAGTTCACAATCCACCCACGGCAACTAATAGTCTCAATGAACTGAACAGGAATGCAAAACCAGAAGAAGACCATTACAGAAAAAATGGAAAATCATCTTCTGTCTCTAGGCATCAATAGAGGATTAGAGCTTCATAAATGAAGTAAAACCATGTATCTATATATATTTATTATAATAAGAGTAATTATTTGTTTAGAATGAAAGCTTTATTATGAAGCTATATTTGTACAAGAAGTCCTGTTCTTTAAAAAATAAAGTAAAAAGAAACTAGTAAAACTCCATGTTGAGCAGGCATAAGTTAAGATTGGTCTTAGTACCGCTTTATATACTATCGAATTATTTCTATTGGTTAATTTTGATTTTTTATTAAAGAATGGATACATTTGATGTAGAGTATTTCTTCATATGTGTCCAATTTCGACTTGATGTGCTGGTTAAATAATAGTTAAATACTTTCCAGTCTAAAGTGACTCCAAAGTATTTAACTGTTTTGGTAAAAGGGACAGGGGTATTATTTAAATTTATGGTCGGTGGAAGTATAGTTCGTCGTTTGTTCACAAGTTGTAAATCTCACGTCCTTTATTTTACTAGTTTGGATATAGCCTACAAAAAAAAAAAAAAAATGGCCGGTCGGTGATTTGGAACACTTTCACCCTCATCCGGTTTGTATTTTCTTTTCAATGAATGACTGATTAAATTCCTATTAACTGGACCACCGAATTCCTTTCCCGAATAACCAGCGGGTCTTTTGATCATAAATACCAAAATTTATTTACTTCCTTCAAAATATTGAAAATTATGAACATTGAGATATTTTATCTGACTAATCAAAGGAATTCTCAAGTTTATATTGGAGTTAAAAAATGATTTATGATCTAATAAACGCCAGAGAAGATAGTCTATGGATTATAACTTTGTTTCATTATATTCATATCAATCGAACTTGGTTCAAAACATATTACTATAAAAAAAAAGGTATGAATATGCCGGGCTTTGTCGAGCATCTGCTTCCATTCCAAACATTCCTTTGAAGTAAACCACTAATTTATACAATGGTTTATTTACACTCTAGGTTCACTACCTCAAGAGTTTAACCTACAGAGGATCAGTATTACCTAATCGGTGGTGAGTTCAATGGCCTCGACACCAAGGTAAAATATCGCCACCTCGCCGCTAACAGCTAATAACTAGTAGTTACAAGAAGTCGGGGAGAGAAAAAAAGGCAGGTATTTTACCCCAATTTTTTATTACTTTAATAAAAACTATGTATACTTACCAGTCAAAATTTACGAGTCTCCAAGTATAGTGAGTGGTAATAAAAAATGGTGACTGTTTGAAAGCGATAAAAAAATTTAATTTTTCATTCGGAGCTCTATATCTTAAAAAGTAGGAACAACACAAGAAAACCTAAGAGAACGTCATTTAAAGTGGTATCAACAGGAGAATAATAATTTTTTTTTTTTAATAGATCTTTACTGTAATACACATATCTGTAAAAGTAATTTTTAAGGGTACCAAGATTAATAAAGTATTAGTATATGAAAAACTATAATAATATAATAGTATCATAAAATAAATTTAAAAAAAAAGTAATACTCCTATCTCTAAAAAGTAGTTTCAAAAGATACTGTGAATTATTAAGGTATTAGTAAAACAAATCCACCAAGGATATTGCAATTAACTATATATTATTCAACATTGATCATTAATATATAAATATATATATAAATTATATTTACTGTATTACACTTAATTTTGCAAGATGATATCGTAGGATACGGTAAATTATTACAATATTGGTAAAAAAAAAAAATCCTAGAGCGCAATAAGAAGTACAGAACACAATAACCATTTTTATTAATGAGCTATTTGGAATTATGCACATAATTATTCTACTCCCTTTGCGTTTGTTAGAGGTCTGTGGATAACTAGCTATTGAGCCCAGAACCTATTGTAAGGGGAGTTAACTGCCTTTGATGGAACTATAAGTACAGTTCTATTGGAAGGGAAACACCTGTTCAAAGAGATCGCATCCAGACTAAACACTACAAGAGTCCAAGAGAAGAAAAAAGGCAGTTATTTAACCCCAATTTTTGATTACTTTAATGAAAACTATGTATAATTACTAGTCAAAACTGTTGAGTCTACTCAACAGTAACTACCTAAGTATAGGTAGGAGGGATAAAAAATAGTGGCTGTTTCAAAACATTTAATAAAATAATTTTTCATTCACAGCTCCTATATCTTTAAAACTGCCAACAGCACAAGAAAAAGAGATCACCATTTAAATAGAGTAAATTTGCTAAAATATGAGCCGTAATAAAGCTATTTGAGTTCAATAGTTCCTGAAATTTAGCTTTTTAAAATGCAACATTTCATTAAAAATCCATTGAAAAATGAGTAGTTATTGATTTTATTTTGAGAAATCTATATCTCAGAAATCATTAAATGTACAGATGCCAGCACTCAAATTAAAGCTAGTTAAATGTACTATAAAATAATTTATTTTCCACCACTTTCATTACTTTATTTCCATTTATTTTCGTTCAGTACAA
>NW_027116131.1:752145-776329 GCF_000696795.3 Halyomorpha halys | reverse complement strand
ATTATTATCTTGTCCTTTGTTCTTAGTCCTGATAAAGGCTGGAAATTCTGACCGAAACGTTGGCACTATTAAATAAGTATCTTTTAATTTATTTGTTATTTTCTGACCGCACCTCCAACATCTTTTCCTCAGAATAAATATTTAACCAATAAAGAAGAGTATTTTTCGAAATTCATCTTTTAATTAACATAATTTTAATTTTAAAAAACAAAACAATTAAATCATCTCCATTGACTTTTATCACGCTAAGTTGCGTAGACAGCTCACTGAGTTCCGGTTCGAGAATAGAATAATGAATAGCTCTAAAGTTCTCTCTCCATGTAAAGTATCCCTAAAAACGTTTTAGTTGATTATTATTATTATGTGTATATTTTAAAAATTAGATTGCCCATACAGTGCGAGCTTAGGACAGACGCAGTGATTTTTACAGAAGCAGAGCAGAACTGGGGATATTATTCCAAGCTTACTTATGATAATATTGTACGTAAGAGGGAAAGTATTATGATTCTGCTCATGAAAATGAACTAAAGACCACTGTTACAAAACAAATATATACATATATTGATAACTCTTCTCTTCACTGTTGTAGGTATAAATGCTGTTGCATAGTCATACCCTATAATGAGAAAAACAGTTTTTTTATAACAAATACTCTCTTAAAATAATTACTATAAAACTACAAGTACACAGTGCAATCATTGAATAATAAAAACATTACTTACGATTCTCCACCGTAGTGGAGATACATTTTTATCATACTATCATCAAGTTTAGACAAGAAGATATATACACTATACCAGCTAATGTCCAAAAGAATTCAACATTAACATAGCTAAAAATTTAATTGACAGGGCGCGAAAACTAACATCCCTACATACCAAAAAACAACAGAAAATAAAGTTATAAATCTCCTCCTATCAAATAGATACTCACATGAACTAATCTGTCAATTACTGAAGCAAACACAAACATTGACACAACCACAACTCAATGAAACCGACGGCAAAAGATACTATACTATCCCTTATATACCCACACTTTCAGATAGAATATTAAAAACTCTAAACAATAACAAAAACAAAAACAATTACGCAATCACATACAGAAACACGGCCACTTTATCTTAACTTTACACCATTACGAAAGACAAGGGCAAAATAGAGCTATGATCTATTATAATTTACGAAATTTCCTGTGAACAGAACTGCGGGAAATCCTATTTTGTAACTTCAGTATTTTCAAAGATGGGCATATCAACACAAATATAGCTGTACCTCTATAACAAACAACTCCAACAAACTAAACTAAACAGCTCTCACTACACATTTTAGACAAACAGGACATACATTTAAATTTGATGCACCAAAAACCACACATCGAAAAAAAAAACTTCAAGCGAAATTTAAAAGAAATTTTTACTATAGAAAAACTTAAGAATCGAGCTATCAATAAATAATCGGATGTACAAAATTCAAATTTATGTTATTCTAACCTAATAAATACATAAGACACAATTAACAACACAAAATAGAAGGGCTCATCACTATCCTCATGTTTCGCAGCAGAAGCTGGAGTTCCGCAGGGATCTATACTAGCGCCATTATTATACACTTTGTATACCTCCGATTTACCCACAATGGAGCACACTCTCACGGCCACATATGCCGACGACACAGCCATATTAACCAAGCATGGCGACCCAGCACAAGACTCAGAACAATTACAAATACACCCAGCTCACATCCATGAATGGTGTATCAAATGGAAAACAGGAATAAACATTGAGAAATCGGTGCAAATAACTTTTACCCTCCGTCGTGGTCTATGTCCTGTTTTTCTAAACGAAGGAAGTTTAACCCGGACAGACACAGTAAAATACATTAGATTGAGATTGGACAAACGACTTACATAGACCTCCCACTTAAAAATAACAAAAGAAAAGCTAAATTTCCGACTTAAATTATTATTTCATCTTTAAAATGCCCGATCAAAATTACCACTTTCAGGAAAACTAAAGATTTATACTTACCTTCTCAGACCAATTTGGACTTACGGTGCACAAATTTACGGATATGCCAAAAAAACTAACTTACTGAAACTGCAACAATTTCAATCAAAATTACTAATACTGGTCAGAAGCGCTCCCCCCTACATCAGTACTACAACAAGGACTTACACAAAGACTTACGAACTGCCTACGAACAAACAACCATTAAATCATTATATAAACGGTTTCACGACGCACTTCCAACACACACTAACCCTCTAATTCAAGGACTATCAACACGAGACTTACCATATACGAGACGGCGTTTACGAAGGAGCTGGAATAGGGACCTCTTAAATTGATTTTTAAATTTCTATTTTAATGGAGAGGCATCATTGGATGACCTAAGCCTTCATGACATTTTTTTTTCTCTCTCTACGTCTCATTCGCTGGTGGTAAAAATGCTTTTACAGTTGTGAATAAACTAAATAAAGTAAAAAAAAAAATAAAAGACAAAATACAAATAACAGACTGACTACCTGCTGTAAAAAAAAACAACGGTTACATGAGGGAAAATCTAAACAAACTTTACCTTCATTTAAAAACCTATTCAGTTCTTGCCTAAACCTGAAGATAGTATGATCACAATTTAGAACACACTGCATTGTAAAATTGTAAGTAATATTTTTATTAAACAATATTTTAAATGTAATATTTGTTAATCAGAAATTACACTATGTACTTGTAGTCTTATAGCAATTATTTGAAGAAAGTAAGTTGCGAAACGTCGCCAAAACAAAGTTGTATTATTGACTGATCCTCAAGACCCACAAAAAAAATAATAAACATCGCATTACAAACGCGAACAGATCTTTCTTCTCAATGTCAAGAATACTGAAATCCCGAAAAATCTGAAGCTAAAGGTGTACATTGCTATGATAAAGCTTGCTCTGATATACGGCTACCAGACCTGGGCTCTAACAAGTACCCCAGAAAGCAGAATCCAGAGATTTGAAAGAAAAATCCTCTGTACAATTACAAGAGCGATCTAGGATCAGAGCCTTAACACATGGATGAGAAGAACTAACGGTGAACTGCCCTCAGAGATTGGTCAGTCAATATCTCATGATATGAAACCAAGGATGTTAAGATGGCTCGAAGCAATCCATCAGGACGTGTCTACACAACAATGTATGCCAGTAGTAGGCAACAGACCACGTCTTATATTTCATAAAATATACAAACGAAAGAAAAAAGAGAACAATATTCAGGAAATCACAAAATTATTTACGATCTCTTATACGAACTAACTCACACAAAAATATAATATATAAAAAGCAATTTTGTTTGTTCGTACATTATGCACTGCCTTACCGTTCATCCGATTATTTTCCCAGGAAGAATATAAAAAAAATTAATTGAGTAAACAGGAAAGTTAGCTCTTACTATTTATGTTACTATAGTTTTCGTCTTATAACTTCATCAGCATATTAATTGATAACAAAGTTTCACAAATAGTGTTTAATTAATGTATATACGCCCTTTAATATAGCAATAGTGAAGCATTGTCGGGTCTGGTAGTTTTCTATGAAAAGTGGGGGGTTACACCTAAACATCGAAAAAAAGAAGTCATAACTTTCACAAAACGACGACCAACACTTCCCTTGAACATAATTTTGAATGATACTCCTTTCCTTTTTACCGAATTTGTAAAATACCTAGGAGTCACGTAAAACAGTAAACTTAAAAATATAAAATTTTCAAAAAGAATTTCGATGTTATTTTTTTTTTTTTTTAAGATTTTTAGAAAAATATTTCTTCGGATCAAAAATATAAGTTAACAGAGAAGAGGGCTGTTACAAATTTTAACTATTTTTTCGAGCATTTGTCACTACTCCGACTGTTGATTTCCTTCTTTCCTAATTAAATGTGTTTAAGTTTAAGCGATTTGATTAATATCTACATCTAATTCCCGCAATTCTTCAAACAGGAAGGAATGACCATTTTATATATATATTTTTGGGAATTTAGGAACATAAGACAAGCCAATAAAGCGGCTTCCATTCAAAAATTATATCCAAAGGGTGCCGTCTGTAAGCTGCGGTTATAAATGTTTTTTAAAAATACGACAACTAAAAGGCTGCTTGGTTTAAAAGACACTGGAGCGAATCGGACGGTAGAAATCCGTCTCGTATGAAAGAGATCTTCTGGACCCAACCTCTCGGCAGGAAACTGGCTGTTTATCGGTCCAAGCAAATCCTTTGGTAATAGAAGCCTTTTAAGGTTTATATGGCAAGTTTTGACGGATAACCTGAGGTGCTACCATTTTTTCCGAAAATTTTGTAATTTTTTTTCAGTCACCGTTTCCGAGATATGCGCCAAAAACTCAAAAAAAGAGGACTTTTTAGAGTCTCCTTCCTCCTTCCCTAGCCTTTCGGCTACCGAAATCGACGGGAATTTATTAGAATTAGCTTCGAGGACTTTCCCGAGGACATACCTGAAACTTTTGTTACGACTGGATTTAATGCAGCAAAAAAACCTAGTTGAACTAGACTGAAAAATTGATTATATTTTTATCTAGAGGGGTCAAATCATCACAAATATTTTTGTCTTGTGAAGTATTTGCTGAATCAGAACAAGATAATCATATATATATATTTCGCATGCTGCTTATGCGGTTATTTCGGTAAATTGAGCGCCTTCATGGCGGTAGCTAAAGGACTACCATGTTTAAAAGTTGCAGGAACTGGACTATAGAAAATCCTTACTCGTGTGAAATAATCTTTAAGAATGTAAGGTTTGAATAGTAGGTTTAATGAAAAGCGCTACCAATTATCCCGAAAACTTTGCATTTTAACCAGCTCATATCTCTAATACTTAGTGTGTTTTTCAAATCTTCAAATGTCTAAAAATGTATGGGTTAAATTGTGTTCATTTTTTGAAAATTGTATATGCCAAAGTCACCTTGAGAAACTGCCACTAGTTTAACCAACTAATGAAATCTTGAATACACACTAGTCAATTCTACTGCGTATTAGATAATACATACAAAAAAAGCTAACTTCAGAACTAACAACCTTTTATTTTTCATGCAATACACTTTACAATATGTTCTCCATTTAAGTTCCAAATTTCAAGTCATTAGGACAATAATTAATATTTTGATATTAAATTTGACATTCGAGTCATTATTCGCCAGTTGAAAATACAAATCGATTCGAGAAGTACATGATTGGTTAAGATGGCCGCACATGTACTGATAATACTTACCTATTAAGTATAATTACTTTTTTATTCGGAATTTCATTTACATAATGACCTACAAATAAAAAGTGGAGTTGTTCGTCACCTTGGTAATTATCATTCAGACTCATAAATAATATTTGCTATCGCTAATGAGTACCACATTTGTAACAGTTAGGTGTCTATTAACAGATTTTCAATATCAACTGACAATTGTTTATTGTTTTTGAGGTGGAAATTTACAGATTGGTTTAACGTAAACCTGTGTTATCATAAGTCTATTATTGTTCTCTAATGATTCGCTCATTCATACTAGACAAAAGACTCACCTGGAACTAACATACTAGACTCAAAAAGACAAGATCTAATCAGACAATTCAGCCAACTTTACCAACTACTCAGCAGGGCCTCTAATCTCTCACTAGAAAACAAACTAAACTATAAACTAATTTATAAGACTGCCCTCAGACCTATCTAGACCAACGGACTTGAACTTTGGGGAACGGCTTAACCTTCGAACATCAAACTTATCATCCAGTTCTTTCAATCCAAAATCCTCAGTACCATAGTCAATGTACCCTATTACGTTTCCAACAGAACACTACACAATGACCTTTATATCCCTTTTGTCCATGACCTTATACCACCTCAATAAATTCTCAAAAATCAATACAAACCTTGATAACCATTCTAATCCTTTGCTTCAATTCTAATCCAGTTCCACCTATCCTTACAATCCAGGTAAGGTTTTAGGTTAAAACGGTAGTGGCCAAGAGACCTTTTGTAAAATAAAATTGACAGTTGGAGTTGTGGTAATGGCTAGATGCTCCGCTCATGTAGAGTGATTGCGGCTTTAGCGCACTTATTCAGCCTCCACTGGCTCATTACCAGTGACGCGGTGAGAGAGCTGCGCTGGGATCTCGAAGAGCTTTATTTACCATTCATGCGTGGGATATAGAGTGGGGTCGGGGATCCTTAGGTCGAGATTGTAAATACTGTATATAATTTATTTTACTTAGTTTGATAGTATTTATTTCATTTATTTATTTTTATTTGTATATACATATAGAGATTTTATATTTGTATTTGTAATTTTATTTTATTTACTTTTTTAAAATTTTCTACACACTTTTTTTTATGAAAGTGTACAATTACTAATTATAACTATTACCCATTGCCCAAATGTGTGGCATATTTTAATATTTTCAATAAATAAAAGCTTGCAATAAAAAAAAAAAAAAATAATAATTCGCTCAATAGAAAGGTGAATTATATGTAAGATAAATACTATATAGTTAATTTTGATAGATTTTTACAAAACTAATAAGAATAAATAACTAAATAAACTATAACAATGTACCGATAGAGTGTAATAGAGATTGTAAACCGAATAATTATGAAAAAATAAATTGTGACAATATTAGGTAATTTAACACATAATAATAAAAATTAATATATTAGTAAATATTGTTCCCTGATTTAATTATGTTTTATAGGTCATTAACTAATGATAAAATATGACAAACGTATAATAGCCTACAACAGTTTGATAATCAATGTGAGCTGTGATATTGTAAATAAGACAGGAAATTTATGGTTTAGAATATTTTTTAAATTAATTTGTAATGATTGGAATGTAACTGAAATTGTTAGCTGATAGATCCCCGAGAATCACCAGGATGGCCGAAACGTAGGAGTTAATACAAAATAAAAAGTGTGAGACTATCCGTATAGTCTATATTTAACCATATCCATATATTTTTATTCTAACTAATAAAGAAACCTGTTTCAAACAAGATATTTCATTATATATAGAAAGATGAAATTAGAACAATATGTAGATTTATTTCGTAAATCAATTACCTTGTATAAATTCAAGAGTTTTTATACATAGGAAACAGTAAAAACTTCTAAATAACCCACGTTGGATATATAAAGTAAAACTGTCGTGACAGTAATGTCGAAGTGGGCCTGACGTGATCATTAATAGTACAAGTAATTTCCCAGGCACAAAAAATAAATACATAATGGACCCCAAACTAGGTACGCCTATGTTCTCAAATCTAACTAAAAATAATAACTTGTTGGCAATAGAAAAAGTCTTTGAGAATTAACTTTAAAAAAAACAAGTTAATTCTAGTGCAACACTGCACGAGCGATCTGCATATAACATAAATCCAATTAACCTGAAATCTCTGATCCCCACTCATGCTCATATATATACAGTCCATTCGGAAAAAATGGCTGGTTAAAGAAACATAAGTAATTCCTTATAATAAAATTCATTCATTACTTTTTAAATTTTTATTACCTATAATCACAATAAATAATTGAAAGTCGAGCATAAACTTAATTATTGGTTTGCTATGAGAAAATCAATCTTCTGGGATTGCTGGCAAAAATATTAACCAACTCTTCTACGATGGTTGCCTTCTTTAACTTATTTTCAACAAGCATCACTGTAAGTTATAACAGGAAGAATGGAATCCAAAAAAGGTTCTTTTTTATTCGTCCCCCCCTCCCATTATTTTTAGAGATAGATATCTGACGAATAATTGCGTTGATTGAATTTTTCATTTTTTTTTTTTTTTTTGCTCATTGAATCTTGTCCCTTCAAAGGTACGGTTGCGATCTTGTGATCCGTGGAGATGTCAACTGAACAATATTACTGCTAACAATGCTCTAATTAGTAAGCACGTTTCCACCAAGAAATCACCTATCAAATAAATTCACTATTTTCTTATTTTTTTTTCCTTGGGTCCCAAAATACAAGGGGGCGCCGCCTCCCCCTGCTCCTCTCTGCCTACGCCCATATCAAAACCAATTGCCTAAGGTGAAAAATACCCGTATTGGTACCTCCAGTCGAAAATGCCGTAGAGAGGAGGTTATACTGACCAGGCTGAGAATAGGTCACACGAGGCTCACCCACTCCTATCTTATTTTAAAAGAAACGCCTCCGAACTGCCAGTATTGCAACAACAATTTGACAATAAGCAATATTTTCCATCAATGCCCATATTTCACACCACACCTCAATAGCTTAGGATTAAACCAAGATATCTCAAAAACCCTCGGAGACGATGATACAATTAGTAATTCAATTTTTAAAATCAAAACATTTTCTGACAAAAATATAACATTGAACGGAAGAAAAAAAAAATAATAATCAAACTTAAAAAAAATTAAACAAATATAAGCAAAATTAAATAAAATATAAATGGCATTGATGACCAATGAAGTTTGGCGTCACTAAACAAAAACAAACAAACCCGTATTGGTAGCACTGGTGGAAATGTACTTGGGCACACTGTGAAGTGAGCCATCGATATTACACAGCCAGTTGAATTTTTCAAGTTCATTTCCTCAATACTTAAATAATTCTGCAGCCAATTCGCTGGCACCTGTTGCCTTATTATTTTTGGGGATGGCTAGTCAATCCAAGATTTCCTCTTCATCCAGTGATTCTATAAATTGATTGCTATGGATGTATTCATAGTGCTCTTATGACTAAAAGAGCCCAACAGGAGAAAAATGCAGTTATTTCAGCCAATTTTTAATTACTTTAATGAAAACTATGTATAATTACTAGTCTAAATTGATGTCTACCAAGCATTGGTAGGGGGAATAAAAATGGTGGATGTTTCAAATCGTTGAAGAAAATAATTTTTCATTCCGAGCTCTATATCTTCACAACTACTAACAAAACTGGAAAACGTAAAAGAACATAATTTAAAATAGAGTAAATTTGCTAAAATATGAATCATAATAAAGCTATATACGTCCAATAGTTCCCGAGATGTAGCTTTTTAAAAAGCAACATTTCATAAAAAATGCACTGAAAAATCAATAGTTATTGAATTTATTTTGAGAAATCTAATCTCAAAAACCATAAGACGTACAGATGTCTATTAGCAATCAAATTAAAGCTGATTTAACGTACTATAAAGTAGTTTATGACCTTTACCTTCATAGGAATAGTAGTTTTCATGATATTGGCTAAAATAAATTGATTTATAGTTGTTCGGACAATAAGTTTGATTTATGAAAACATATATCTCAAGAACCATTCGACGTACAGATCTCAATTAGCACTCAAATTAAAGCTTCTTAAATTCATTATAAAGTGGTTTATAACTTTTATCTTTGTAGGAACAGTAATTTTTATGATATTTGACAAAATAAATTTACAAAATGTTAATTTCTAGTTGTTCGGATAAAATGTTGATGACATACGTTTACCTTTACATTTACCTTCATAGGAATAGTAGTTTTCATGATATTGGCTAAAATAAATTGATTTATACATGTTCGGACAAAATTTCATGTGCAAAATTTATAATTATATGCGAATATCATAAAAACTACTACCCCTACGAAGATACCTGTGATAAATTACTTTATAGTAAGTTGAATTACCTTTAATTTGAGGTTTTATGGTAAATTCTAATATTTAAATGGTAAATGGTAAATCCTAGGGTGCTACAAATTTTTCCGAAAATTTCGCGTTTTATCCATCTCATATCTCGGATGCTTAATTAATTTTCAAATTTTCGTATGTCGGAAAATTTTACTAGCTGCTTATGAGGGAATTTGTGTCAATTTTTAAAAAATGCACACCCCAAAGTCACCCTGAGAAACTGCCATTTTGTTTTTACTAGTTTAAAAATTATGTTGCTGAATATGTCATTTGAAAATTGCTAGCTCACGGACTGAATTCAGATCCAAATTGAAAAAAAGATTATCTCTAAGAATAAAAAGCGTAGATGTTTGGATTAAAATTAAATACACGTTAATGTTAACGTTCTTATCTAGTGAACACGATTCACCAGACACCAAAGACCGTTGAATAATTGGCAAAAAGAAAGAAAAAATTAAACCAATAGATAGATGATAGGTAGGAAATTAAAGAAAATTCAATTAAGCAAAACCAGTAACCAAAAAAGAATTATATATTTTTCTTAAGTTGATAAATAAGTGTGTAAGGAAATAATAAGACTCTAAAATGAGAATTTCCAAAACTGAACCAGCACCAATAATGCAAAATAAGCAGTTTTAGTTAATTTATTTTATTTTTTTCTGGGTTATAATTCATCAAGATAGTAAATTTCTCCGGTATTGTGATGCAAGTTATACAAAATATTTTCGGTTCTCTAAGAAGCTTTTTTTTAGGAGTTGAATGATTTTTAATATTGTTATACATATTGCAAATAAAATTAATTTGCAAGTAATTATATAATACTTACTTTATCCAAAAATTTTGTAAGTGATCGAGTAAGTTAAAAAATTACCATTCAAACCAAAACTTTAGCCTTCCATTTTCAAAGAATTTTTCCGGATGAATAAAAACGGCCGGTTTTCTGCCGGCATTTGTACCTGGAAGATATCTTTCACACGAGACGCATTTCTATAGTCTAGTTTGATCCAGTACCTTTAAAATATGGTAGTCCGTCATCAGTTATGTCCGAACATAATGGCCTTTTATAGCCGAGGGAGTTGAGGCGTCAACTTATCAACCTCCAATCGCCAACGGCACTGGTTCGAATCTGGCCTGGTAAATGACTTTCATTTCGAGGCGGCCCCGTGAAATGAAAACATGACTCTCCCACTATAGTTAAAATATGTTGGTTACTTGTAGATAACCCCCAGCACAAAAATGACTATTAGGGGTGTAAAAAAAAATGGGATGTAAAAACACAAATTTTTTCCACAACCAAATTTGGTCCTTCATGTCTAAAATGTATGAACATTTTTTCGATTTTAAGGATTTTTTTCATTTCCTGCACGAATACTTCTCACGAACCTTCTCCATTACCTTCGTCAGCAATGAAGAAAAATCGGATTAATTTAATCATGTAAGCATTCATTTCATAGAATATAATTGTTAAAAATGCAACTTACCATCTTTCGCAGACGTGTCCGACAAAGCGAAGAGCAATTCCTGGCTTAAATCCAGAACACAGTCACCTTGGATCATTTTCACTGACATAAAATAAAATTGTCACAGAACATTCAGTCCGTTTCCTCTTTACTGGAACTATCGAAGTGCCGGCAAAGTAGGCAGTTGGCGATAACGGTGGCTGCTGAGGCCATGTGGAACTGTCAGCTATCTCAAAGGTTGGAGTCACAGAACCTCCCCACTCTCCCATCCGCACCTATTTATGAATACAGTACTACGCTATACCGGCACTCCGGATTAACCCTCGGTATAAAAGAAAAACAATAAGTGAATCTTTCATTAGGGTTACTAATTTTCTCATTTAAACTGATTATCAGAATAAAAGAGAAATTGGTTTTTAATACTGCAAACCTAAACCTTAACCGTGTACTTACGGGAATTATAAGGATAACAAACTAATGAAGATGAATGGGCTAATAAAAATTAAATATCTTACTATAGAATGAAGTTAAAGACCGAAAAAGATTGTGTTTCTCCAGTTTTCCACTATCTTAATAGCATTTGGAATTATTTTACTCAAAAATATTTAAATTGAGTATATCTAAATAGTTAATTAATATTTAAAATGTTAATATTACATTTAACGTATCGATATTTATTAATATGGATAGAAAATATCCATTTGATCTATAACTACGTGGTCTTATAACTACTAAACAAATCTGCCTCAAAACAAAATATTAAATATTAATATTATATTTAGAATATTAATATTAATATTTAAAACAAGATCCTTATGGAATATGGATCCTTCAGAAATATATGGCAACTTAACAATTAATGTTGTAATAAGTAACTAAAGAGAAAAAAAAATGAAAATCATTCATTAATAGTCAACTTAAAAATCACCGTTCATTGTTTCTATGTTATAAATGGCCCTTGAAAACTAGATTTTATGAGCAATTAATTTTTTTTAAATAATTTACTTATTGTTATTTACAACTGTATAAAAATAAAAACAACAAGTAAATTTGCTGTAGATGATATAGGGACATGATACAAACATGTGGAGAATCTTCCCATTGATAGAACTCCAATAACATTTCTAGAGGAGAAGATCTCGAGTTCATGTTCTTTTCAGATGCCTAGGAGGATTATTAGATAATGAAGGAGAAGCCAGGCTAGAAACGAGTTGGTTTGGGTGGTTGGGAAGTTTATCATGGAAGGATTGGTATCTAGTTCTGGCCAAATCGGCAACATATAGGACATTGAGGTCCTGATGGATGACTTGATTTGTGACAAAGAAAGGAGCATTGAGGATTTTACGAAGGATTTTGGACTGCAAGGATTGGATTCGGGAGGAATTCGAAGGTGTTTAACTTCAGTTCCAGCCAAAACAAATGAATCCTTCATCTTTCAATAGATAGGCAATAGGATTAACAACAATAAAATGATAAAAATAAAACTCAGTCTTCGTTCTACATTTGCTACATAACCATTTTCGAAAAAATCATTTTATTTACAGAATATGACGTCAAAATATGCTGTAACAGGCATACCAGGGAATTCTGCACGAGGGCGTCCTTCATTCACAGCAAGTAAGTGCAAAAGTTCATATCCAAAGGAGTTTTCAAAATTTAAACAGTTTAATATAGTTGGGGAAACCTGTTAAAATTGTTAGGAAATTTGAGATTTCGCTCCTCCTAAAAAAATATTGTAACAACGCCACTGCTTACAAGAGATGAGGGGAAAAAATGAAAACTTGCTTATCTATCGTTGCAAAGTAATCAGCCCCGAATATGTCGGACAAAGAAAAATCACATATTTTATTTTATACGCTGTATTTTACAATACTAAACTTTGTGATCGAAACTGCATAACGTACAAGGAACATCTTTGCAAATCAGCGTCATTTAAACTGCGGCGCAAAACAAGCATCTTGAGCGCACATGAAAAACATTTTGCCATGACATATAAACAGTTTTTGAAAATTTTCTGATTTATAATATTCTCCTGAATATTTATGGACAGAGAATTAAATATATGTTCCGTTCACTAGAATATTTTTTCACATGATAATTCAGCTAGCATTGCACTGTCTTCCGCCATCTTTCTGCATTTGTTCTGTCTTTATCGATTTTATTAGCTGTACCCCTAAATTAAATCCAGCAGGTATTATGGATGCTTACATGTTCAACGTTAATTGTTTGCATGTAATCATTGTCGTTAATTTGTAAATCTTTTTTTTAACTTATACTTTGGAATATTAAATTAGGTTACAGCATTCAATAAATAAACCTTTAATTTAGTAATTTATGGTAATTTCTTTCTTGTTGATAGGTATTGTTTAATCTTTAATAGTATTTATGTTAATAATAAAAATAGATTTTTATAATCAAACCCAAAATCGTTTTTTATTTAAACCAATTTCAACCTGTCATTGTTTTGTATCAGCATGATATTTCTCTATTGCCAATTGTTGATTATTAAAATATTTGATTGATATAACTTAACTGTTATTGTATTACGCAATGAAACAACCAAATGTCCTATAAGTTCGATTTGAACTGACATATACTTAGTTAAGAAATGTTTTGTATAAGTGTGATGCAGGTCTTTTTAATTCCCAAAATCAAAATCACCCTAAAACTATGACAATGTTAATGATTTTTTCATTTTAATACCTTGAGTAAATTCAATTTATTAATTCCATCAAAAATACACTTGCCCTATCAAACATAAAGTAGGTTTAGCCTTTATTGACATGCTTCTTTTCTTGGTAAGACCTCTTGGCATAATTTAAGGACTCATCGATAGTCTTCTTATCTCTTATCTCCAGCAGGAGTAAACAGCTGTAATCCAATTAAAACTACTCTAATGTAAATAATCCATCAAAAGACCTGTTTTGGGCATAGTTAATTGAAATTCTCAGTTAACATATGGACTAAGTCCGATTTCATCAGTTTTCAAAAAAGTACTTTTAATAATTATTCTTTTTGCTAAATTCTTACCTTTTTCTTTTGCTAAAGTATGGTAAACACATAAAAACATAATTTACATTCTGCTTATAAGGAAACCGTACACTCAATGGTAAATCACTAAAAAAGAAACAGTACTGATTTTACGGTATCTTTGAACTCTTAACTGCTAATCTAAGGACATGCTGTTAATCAAAGTTGGGCAAAAATTAGCTATAGTTGAAACTAATAGCTAAAGTTGTCATGTATATGATATTTATTATCAATGGTTCATTCATGAATAAGGGTTGTATCCATAGCAATTTTAGCTATTAATTTCAACTGTAGCTAATTTTTGCCCACCTCTGCTGCTAATTAAGTCATGCCAAAATGACTCATCTTGAACAGTTAAGGGTTAATATAGATTGAGAATTCTATACCAGGATCCATCAAAAGCTTCAACATACTTTTACATAAGTATTAATATTATTCTTTACTATTTAAGAAAATATGTTATTTTAGATTACTTATGAACCTTATATCTCTTCACTAAAATAAGACCAAAACTGTTGTTTAGAGTAACCTGACTGTAACTTCATATCCCCCTGGTATGAAATCCAAAATCTTCATAAAATAAGTTCAGAGTTATAGTAAATTTATTCAAGAACACTTCTTTGCATCCCTCTTTGATCTAAGCTATTAGGAATTAATAGCTCCTAAAATTGGGAAGCTATTAGGACTTAATTAAACATATGCATGAAAATTTGGTGTTCTCAACAATATTTAGGCCAAAATAAAAAACATAGGTTTGTTGAGAAACATTTTAACAATATTCATTTAAATTTATTCATTCATTATGATATGAATGGATACTATTAAATTATCACCAAAATTATATTTCATAGTTGTTTGTTTCTTGAACATTTAAAGAAAAGTTGGGCAATAAAATCATAAATCATATTGTACCTCAAGCCAAATGTATATTATTTCTAAAAGGAAGATGGTCTGGGTGCGGTCAAAGAAAAAACTCAAATAGTCATAAAATTATTTAATGTGAGGCAAAGTTTCACCCCACATTGCAGGCCTTCATCAGGGCTAAAAAATATACAATTACTTAAATAAGGTAACAAAGTTATCAAAATGGATAATTAAAATAAAATTTAACTAAGAAATTACAATAATTTCTATAATTGAACCTTAATGTGTAAAGTTGGCTCACATTAAATAGTTTTATGACTATTTAAGTTTTTTTCTTTGAACATCTTCTTTTTGTTATTACACACGATCAATCAACGATCTTCCAGTATGTCTACTATTTTTATTTCCTTGTAATATTTTTATAAGATTATATGTTTATCAATTTAATAAATCACTATTCTCTCATTTCTTCATATATACAATTTACTAATAGATAAAATTATTTATCATCAGACATTTAATGGTTTGCTGTTTTCAAAAACTCTTATGAAAATTCTCTTTCAACTCGACCCAATATGATACATAATCCATTTCTATATAAATAAGTATGTTGATAAATGTATAATATATTTAATGGATGATATGTATATTTTCTTTCTTGTAAATAGTAGATAAATAATGCTATATGGTCAAAAGACCCACCTGTCGCTGGAAAGCAGTAGCTAGACCCTGTCGTATTTATTATTTACAATTCTGAACCTACTATTGTGATTTCAAAGGTAACCTATTAAAATTGTAGAAACATAGTTTTAAAAAAATGTTTATTTTTATAAATATCTATTGGAAATATGAAGTGTAAGTTTGTATCCACGAGTTATTAAGCATCTCATATCAATAAATAATTATAAAAGAGGGTATAATTAAAGATAAACTGTTTGATATATCATCGAGGAGGCTGCTTGTTAAGTTAACAACTTATAACTTTGATGTACTCCTACATCTGATAAATAAATTTATAGAAAATATTAGAATATTTTCGTTCTTAATAACTTCAAAGTCCAGTATGGTTTGAAAAAAAAAATTCTATTTCTCTCAAAGGAATTAATCTTCCCTCACTTCCTATGCTCATTTGTTTCCCCACTAGATGCCACATTTCCTATATCTTCAAACTTTCAAGAATTACAAACAATTAAAACATTAAAAATTACCTACTTTAGAACTTACATGTTATCAACATATACAATAAGTAAACCACTAACAAACATTTTTTGAAAAAAGAGGAAAAATTACAGTTGAATTTTCTTTGTTAAGTTGTAGTCATTTGAGATTTTATTTAGATAAACTTGGATGGACTTAAGTCTTTGATCAACCAATTTAACTTCACTGTTCTATCATAGTTAATAAACTAGTTGGTTTTAGCTTTTTTTTTATCCTTCATGCACTATAAATAAGTTATAATTTAATAGATATTTTAATTATTGTTTTTCAGAAAAATGGAAGCTACTATAAAATTTGGGGTCCCAAGTATTGGAGAGCTCAGAATTGCAAAGATGCTTTTTGATTATATTTCTTCGAAGTTAACAAATGCAATGTGCCAAACTATATGTGCGTCTGTACAAAATTCTTATGTAACAAATGCTGAGTTGACTTCAGCCCAATGCATCCTTCTTGCTCTCCTCCACAGTTTACAGACTGGAGATGTGCCATTTTGTGCAATTCTCCTCCAACTTCCTATCATTGATAATTTAAAATCACCTTTCATCTCTGTTTGGCTTAGAGATGAGTTCATATTTGATGAATTGCAAGTTGTGAAAGCATTATCTCTGGCAGCGCAATTGGCTCACACAGGATGTTTGAATATTCCTGAACATATTCTTCGACTGTTAGCTACACTTACGACAAAGTATCATGTATTTGAGCATTGCAGAAAGTCAGGAGACATTGATACAATAAATCTCTTGATGGAGTTACACACCCCAGTATCCAGAGGCCAGCAAACTGAAATAGATGAAATTTCAGCGAGTATGGTAATTTCTTTTTTAATTATATTAAATCATACTTTATGGAATTTTAGTTTCTCAACCAATCCTGTTCCTTACAATCCAAAAAATAATAATAAGCAAACGTGTAATACAATATAATATAAACATAAAATTCATCAAATTCTTTTAGAAATTTTAAAATAAAAAAGAAAGATAATATATCAGTTTTCAGTATAAATCCAGATTATTTTTTTTTTTCTAAAATCATATTTTTTCCACACTTATTTTTATCATCAATATCTTAACATTTTAAACTTTATTTTTATCTAAAAATTATCTTATCATATGTTTTTTCTTATCTTTTTAATAAGTTTTAATTTATTTAAACATTGTATTATTGTTTTCTAAAAAATATTTATATAAAAATACTTAATTTTTTGTTTGGTTTTTTTTATTTGCAATGAAACAATCTTTATAAACACTAATAATTGAGTATCAAAAAATATTGAAACAGAAAATTATGAATAATATAATGAATTAAAAAAATATAATTGTTTTCCAGAAATTAAAGAATTAATCGACTTAATTAAATAAAACACAAAGATATCAACACACAACTTTATTGATTAATAAATTTTAAAAATATAACCATACCGATATTATTCTTCTATCACTAATTACTATACCAAATAAATGTCTCAGCCTCTTTGAGATCTTTAATTAATTATTTTCTTTATATGATGTTTGAGTAGTTGAATCAATGTGATAAATGAGATCAAGAATGAGGGCTTTTCAGATAACGTTTTATTTCTCTTGTTCGGAATATCTTCTCATAGTTGTTGAAGAGTTTCAATAGACCATTGAGTTTATTGTTTCTTCTCTTGACATAAACTACAGATGGATTTAACCCTCTCTATGCCAAAAAAACTGTTGCGTTCTTCAGGAGTAGAAAACTATGACTACAGCATTGAAAACTGGTAGCACATTTCAATGAATGCCTGACATTGTATTCGTTTATTGATGTGTTGATCAATGAGATAGGCGCTAGTTTGAAGATCTTATCTTCCTGCATAGGTCTTAAGATAGTCATGAATATGTTCAAAAGATTTTTTGATTAGGATTTAATGTCCTTGATATTTTAAGAATAGTATTCTTTGATGTTTAATGGATAGCATTGATCATCAGGTCAATTAAAGTGCAGCTTAACATAACTTCTCCAACTTTTTTAATTCAGAAAGTGGGTCTTTGCTTTTTCTTCTTCTGACACTTAAGACCAAAGTGATCTTTGCTTTAACGTAGGTTCCTGTCCTCAATCACACAGATGCCCGCTCGCCGCATATCCTCCAGCACTATGTCCTTCTATCTTCCAATATGAACTATTTTTTGAATGAGCTATAACCTCCTGTTATAGACAATTATTTTTTTCACTTAACATTAGTAACATATTGAAAAAATGTATATTATATGTCTAGGGTTGTTATCTAATAATATTTATTATAGTAGTTTTTGTTTTGAATCTTTTGGTGTTTCAGTCCGCACTGCAGTCGGTTTCAAATCATGATATTCAAAATTCAGGAATAACAACTGCCAATGATGATACCAGTGTTGCTTCATCAATAGAAATCAGTTTGGAGAGAGAAGTCACAACAGAGGAAAATGTGAGATTTTAGAAAAAAAAAACCTTTTTCCCAATTATAAATTTTTTTAACACTTTATAAATACAAATTTTTCATATTAAAATTATTTTTGGAACTGAAATTAAGTACTATTCTAGGTAGGAAGGAATGAAGAATCAGCTAGCGTCAAGCAGAGCTCTGAAGCTGCTGCGGGTGACACTGTGTTTGAGGGGAATAATTTAGAAAACGGTGCTTCTTCTTCAACTGATGTAATTTGATTTATTTCGATAAACCATAGAATTTTCCTCAAATGTCTTTACAATATTAAAGATTAATTATTTAATCTATCTTCTAGCATGGGGATAGTGGCACCGTGATATGGCCCGATGCTACTAACTCCAAGAACCCGGGTTTGAATCTGGCTGGGCAGAAAATTGTTTTCTGTTACACTGTAGCTGTGTGTCAACCCTGTGGGTTCTGGAACCCTCCTGGGGTCCACCCAGCCTCATAAATTTGGTGCCCTCAATGGGGTAAAAATCTGGCGGTCGGTACTGGTTCTGGTACTGGTACTAGTATTTGGTGGGGAGGAACAAGTCCGGCAAGTGGGCCTAGTGGTCCTTTTTGCCAACCTCTGGCGGCTATCTGAGTTGCCATTGTGTACTAACGAAGGTGGGATTATCAAGATTCATTCCTTAGGATCGCCGAAAAATTAATGTTAACTGCCACAGGTGGGAATCGAATGCACAACGTTTCAAACCGAGCACACTAAGATCTGAGCCCCAACCCACTGTCACATCCCTCTGGTGGTCGCTACTATTTGAGATTTTTTTTACTGTACCTTCCTTATAGTTATGTTGATAAAATATTATCATTTTTCAAAACTTCTGATATTATATACTTAATACTAATTTTGTAAGCTAACAAATTTTAAAATGTATTATATGAATTCTCTATTATTGTAGATGTTGAATTTGAGCACAAAACATTTGATAAAAGAAATGTTTAAAGAAGAAATGTGAAGGGTTTGATATTCATTAGTATAATTATAATAAATATACTAATTATAATATAACAAATATGATGAAAATATAAATAATTATAATAAATAAATTTCTAATATAAATACATTTATAATATAAATAATTATTTATAATTTTAATACTTTCTTGAGACCGGTTACTGTTGGTTAAATAAATAAAATTGTATCCATGTTAGTCCCAAATCATTTTTTATCCCTTTATTAGTCTAACGTTTCGGCCAATTCGGCCATCCTCAAGGCCAATCTTAATACAATTTCAGAACCAAAACATTTAAAAAACAACTTTGAGCAGGCTATTCTACCTAGGTCATTTATATCAATCCACAAATTATCCTAATTTGTCAATTGTTCAGATTAAAGTAAAAATTAAAATTATTTATCATAGTCAATCTTCTTTGTTAAAATTTATCACTTGTATAAAGGAATAAAAAATGTTTTGAGACTAAAATGGATACAATTTTATTTATTTAAACATAAATAATTATTATAAATATAACAATTATTATATATAATAAAATCACTACAATCATGAAAAATAATTAATAGAAAATATATTTGTGCATTTATATTTTTTATAATGTAATATATATAGTAATATATATATATATACATATACATATACCATATAGATAAAAAATTGTTCACAGGTTTGTAGAATGATGACTCCTAAAAAAAGTTTTATCCCAAGTATTGCAAGTCAATATGCTGGTATCGGAAATTCTCCTTCATCAGAGGTATATATAATTTCATTTTTATCATTAATAATTAAAAAATATGCTTCGATTCGAACAAGGCATTAATTATCTTAGTGAGGAACTCGTGTAGATGTTACCATTAAAACTATTGAGGCTATGTCCAGACTGCTATACAAGAAGTTTTGTTGTGTTGCTAAATTAATCTTGCCATTTCTACTCCATTTATTCCTAATTTCTGAAAACTCACATCTCCTCACTAGGTTCGTTTAGCTCTGTTTGCACTATTTCCCTTTTAATCGCTCTTATTCAATCAGAAGTTATTTCTTGTTTGGTTGTAGACTTAATTTTGGCTTTTAAATAAAATTACTTTGCTTACTACAAGAAATTGTCTTATTGCGAATTCAAGTTTTTTAATTTTTCAGCTGAAGTGTTTGTAAATGTAAAACAATTATTTTTTGTACAAATATAGGAAGTTATTTCAAAACACAAGTTGTTTTTAATGGTGCAAAAACTTACCAATGTTATATTATGTTGAATGAACAATATTGAAGATTGAACATTATTTCCTTAATAGGTAATTTAATGTGTTACAAAAAAAACCCTCTTAAAATGTCCTTACTAGTGGCAGTCAGAAAGATAACAATTATATTTACTTCATTGTTATTCAAGGAAATTATTTTTTTCATGAGGATAAGCAGATGTGGTCAGCAAATATACACAAATAAACAAAACTTATTTATTTGTACTGACGTTTCGACCTGAATTTCAGGCCTCCATTAGGGCATCACTGACATGAAATAAAGCCGTTAACAATCAACCCCCACCCACTCTGTTTACTTAGGATTTTCTGTCATTGTTTCGAAAGCTCTCAACTGGAACAGGTGGGTGGTCCTGATCTTTCTTTACTCATTTATTATTATTAATTTTATTTTTATTTATTCTTTCTTGACCTTTATTTAATCTAAACTTACTTTTTTTTTTGTGTTAAAAATTGTTTTTTCATATCTACATTTCTATTTTTACGTGTTATTATGTCTCTAGTTCATTTTTAACCTAATAGTTTTTATATATATTCTTATCATTGTCTATTTTATATTAATATTATTTTATTCCTTCTTTTCCTTACCTTAATTTGCCTTTTTGTATCTTATTATCCTACAATTTTGAAATATTTTTAGTTGTTTTTGTATCTTTATAGCCCTGCTGAAGTTCTACAAAGTGGGGCAAAACTTCTGCAAATAAATAGTTGTTAACTATTTTTTTTGTTTTTTCTACCACACCCCTGACCATCTTCTTCATAATTAAAAATTCTTTTTATTTATTTATTTTATTGTTATGTTCTCTGAGTTATAGTTGTTATCTTGTTTTTTTGTTTTTATCAGCCCTAATGAAGGCCTGAAATTCAGATCAAAACGTCAGCACAAATAAATAAGTTTTGTTTATTTGTGTATTTCTTGGTGACCATCCTCTCCTCATATTAATCTACAATGAACTATTAACACTTCATTATTTTTTTCATGTTTAAAAACAATCCCTACTAATAAAAATTAATATTAAAAGGAAGTTCCATTGCAGTGGTAGGAACGGAGGACTGAGTACTGAGGAGTGATAGGGAAGAGAAATGCCATCTTAAAAGGTCTAAGACTGCAACACAAAAATACATCGATAGCTGGCAGGAAAACATCTTGAGGCTGTTTTTTTCACAAGGAGCAATAACTCTCAAAGAATATTCTTTGATAGTTTTGTATAAAAACATATCACATAATAAAAATTGTGGTTTCGAATAAGAATACATATAATTCTCAAACCACCACCATTTATGGAATTTAATTGTTTTTAGGAATTAGATACAATGGTTGGTGGATTTGTGGTGATTGAAGGGGAAAATACATCCATAGAAAGAGATACAGTATCACCTATGACAAGACACGAATCACACAGATCCTCTGAGGTAACTTTTTAAGTAATTAATCAACAGCCTCTTAAGAAGGTGTTTATTTTTATATTATTATGATCTACTAACCCCAATTAATTATCAAAGTAAATTTTAAACATAATAATCCATTAACTTCTCCCTGTAGAATGAGATATATATTGTAAAATCTTTATATCTAAATTTCTATTATTTTCTAAATGTTTTATAGGAGCCAAATGAGGATTTCATACGGGTTTTTAGACATCAAAGAAGAACTAAGATGCAAGTAGGTTTGATTATTTTAACATATAAATCTGTCATGTTGTATCTTTGTTTTTTATCATGTACATTGTCTG
The DNA here is from genome assembly GCF_000696795.3 of Halyomorpha halys. Classification (NCBI taxonomy): domain Eukaryota; kingdom Metazoa; phylum Arthropoda; class Insecta; order Hemiptera; family Pentatomidae; genus Halyomorpha; species Halyomorpha halys. The sequence continues at coordinate 753,725 of NW_027116131.1, read as the reverse complement.
AATTTTTCAAACATATAAATAAGCTCCATTCTAATACAAAAACTGACTAACAATGTCAAGTTAAAATCAGTATTGTTATGATACTTATTTTAAATTATGGTAACTCATACCTTATGTAAGACCTCTGATATAAAAGGATATAATTTCCTATTACTCAGCCTTTATTCATTAAGCTTTGATTCATTAATGATTATTTTGTTGGAAGATAGACCGGGTGGCGGTCAATAAAGGTATCAAAATAATAAAAGAAAACTATTTATTGTTAACCAACGTTTCACCCCACTTTGCAGGCAGGGCTCTCAGATTGAAACACAATGGATGACTCAGTTTCAGTCTGAGAACCCTGCAAAGTGGGGCGAAACGTTGGTTAACAATAAATAGTTGTCTCCTACTATTTTGGTACCTTTATTGACCGCCACCTGGACTATTTTCCTACTCCACTCCATACGGTCAACTATCATCTTCCAATATTAATGATTATTTTATTTAGCTTATTTTAATATGAGTGCAACCTTTCTTATGTATTTTTTGTAATGAATTCTGTAGTCAAGACATCATATCCTTATATTCAGAATTATGCATCTGTTTATGATGGAGAAAATTGCTTGATTGATTTTAATTGACCAATAATGTATCAAGTATGAAATTTTATATTCATGACTCAATTATAACAGTAGTAACTTAAAAATTAGGTAGTTCAGATAATTTGAAAATCATTTATTTGGATCTTATAAATTAAATAGTATAAGCGCTATTAATTATTATTATTTCAACTTAGATTTCTTCTACATCATGATCATTTTATTTGCAGGAATTGCATGAAAATATTAAGAAGACTGGTGATCTCATCCCAATGATTAGATCGCAACCTGTTGTACAGGTATTTTATTTTATAAATGAGGGAAAAAGTAATATTTATTCTGGAAAAGATTATTCCCTCAGAATAACTAAAACGGACCTATAAATATTTAGTGATTTTTTTTTTCTCCTTCCTAAAATTTTTCTTAATTTTAAAAAATATTTACATTACATTGACGTTTCAGAGTCCTCCATCTTCAGGGTACATCTTATAACAATAATATTCTGTTTCTTACTGGCTATATATATCTGAAATCCATAATTTTACTTCATCATTTTTTTTTTATAAAATTAGAAAAATACTTTAGGAAACCACTTGCTAACTTTTGTATCTTTATCACCAAAGTGATTTCCGGAATTATTTTATTAATTTTACAAAAAAAAAAAATTAAATATAATATAAGAACTACTTACTATTTAAATGAAAACTTATGAATATAACTACGCTTCTTTCATTTCCGCAATAATATCAGAATGTTTTCCAATTGTTATTATCATTACAAAAGACAGCTTTATTAAACATTTTCTATTTGTGTTGATTCCTTTTTTTTTTTATTATTATGTAAGAAAATAAATGGTAGGAAAAATTACTGTTTCTGATTTTTTTATATCCAAGCTGCTTGAAACATTAATTATATTTTGTATTTTATTTTCTTAAACTTCAATTAATAGAGATCGTATAGTTTTTTATTTCAAGCGTCTACGCCATTTCAGTTAATCGT
>NW_027116131.1:702360-752095 GCF_000696795.3 Halyomorpha halys | reverse complement strand
ATATATAATTTTAAAAAACTTTTATTTATTTCTTTGAGAACTCATAATTGTTTATTTTCCTGATAATTTTTAAGCTAAATAAATTAATTTTTATTTTCAACTTATGGTATTGCTCAAATTATTTTTTTACATTAGAAAGCAAAACGTGAAATAAATAATTTTTTTTTTTTATCCCTTTTGAATCTGATGACAAAAAAAATAACTCATCAATGCTTTCTCAGTTCTACTATTAAAAAGTTGTTTTATATGAAGGGTACTTAAATACTCAGGCAACTCTTTTCAGCTATTATTAATTATTTATATAGTTCACAATTATTTATTTAAATATAGTAAAATATGGTTTAAAATGTATATTCTGAAATTTGTAAGTTTCTTACCAGCTTTAATATAGATATTTCCTGTTTTATGCAGTTATTCATATACATTAATTATATTTAATTATCTTAAGAAAACCATTACAGGTCAATTTAACACCAGGAGACATTGCAGTTATACAAAACTATGTATGGAGCCCAGGTGCAAGTCATGCAGACTTAGTCATGTTGGCAACAAACAAACGAGACTACATGGGAAATACACTACTTCACCGAGCTGCTGAAAAAGGCAGATGGATGGACGTTAGAACATTAGTGAAACTCAGAGATATGGTTGATTTGAGAAATGATCTTTGCAAAACCCCTGCTCACCTGGCTGCAATATCAGGAAGTGTTGAATCCTTGCAGATATTGTTAGATCACGGAGCTAGCCTTTCGGCAACTACAGAAGAAGGTTACACTGTACTACATGAAGCAGCTAAGCATGGGCACACTGAAATAGTCAAGTGGTTGTTGGATAGAGGTGCTGAGATCGAGGCACGAGATCGTCAGGGCCAGACAGCTTTGCATACAGCTGTTATATGGTGTCGTTATGAGACAGTTGATTTGTTGCTTAATCAAGGAGCTCATATCAACCTCAGAAATGTTTATGGACAGACTCCTCTTGCCTTAGCCGCTTTGTCCAGAGGAAGAAAGATAAGGGCATTATTAAAATCCAAAGGGGGAATCAAATAATCATGAAAACATTAAATGGAAAAATTTCATTGTTATCTATACCACTTAATGTTATTGAAGTGAATTTATAACTGTTTAATTATTATATTGTTGAATAACATAAAACTTGTATTTAGAAAATACAATATGTACTATTATTATATAACTGATGTTAACATTTAAGGCATTTTAAAATTATTTATAGATTATTATCAATATCCATTTGAATATATATTATATAATAAAGAGGAGAGTTATATTTTATCTATATATGTTACCTTCTATTTTCATTAAAACTATTGAAGCTGTACTCTTTTTCTTTACACCTATTACTCTTGGTTCTTATTTATAATTCTTAGATAGCAGCTCGTTAGCAATCGAAATGGTTTCCACCTTGCTAATTGTATGTAGATTATATTGGAGATCTTTTAAAGAAAGAGGAACTGTTCATCAACTTTAGTTTCCACCTTATTAAATTAACTTTCTTTTAATGTCACTAGAATTAAAATAAATGAACTTCTGTTTTGAAATAGAATAAACACAATTGCTATCTGTGAAAACCCATGTGAGATAGAATTGGCAAGGGTATATCATCAACATTTTGGGATATCTTGAATAGTTATAATAAGCTGTATGATCAACATCCACATAAATTTTGCATCAATAGTTTTGAACTTATTTTTAAATCATAACTGTTCATAATTAAACATCTACTTAATGCATACTTTCATATATAATTATGTTTTACAATTTAAATAATTGTCTGATGTTTATTAACTTTAATCACACAAAAAAATTTTTTTATTAATTCATAAACCTATAGGTTTAACAAAAAATATTTTAAATTGATTTATACTTTATACCTATTAGTTTGAATAACAATCTTTTACAATTTAAATAATTTTTTGTTATATATAAGATGGTCGGAGTTGCGGTCAAAAAAGAACAAATAGTTATGAACTATATTGTTCTTTTTTTGACCACAACCCTGATCATCATTCTTATATTTAAATTTTTACGGTAAATTTTTTATTATATTTGTACATTTTTATCATATTTTTTTTTATAATTGAAAATATAATAGTTTAAAAAAAAAATTGTTAAGTAATTTACAATGTTCTAATAGATCATTGCTTAGTTCATTTTCTTAGCAAATACTAAGAATTTTAATGCCAATGAACCACTACCTCTGTCTTGGATTTTTTCTTAGTTTCCATATCATGTTTAGTTTATTTGTTTAAATGTTGGTCTTAATTTAGACAACAGTCAGATCACATTGTTAAAGTATCATTTAATGCTTTGATCCTCTTTGCTGGATTCCATTTGGACCAAACAATAACAAAAGAGGAAAGAGTATTCGACTAATTCCATCAGTAGTCAAACTAGTAATGTATATTTTAATATCACTTTTCTCAAATGGAGGAAATTCTTTTAACTTAATTTATATCACTACCATTATTATATTTTGGTAATTAAAGTTGTTCTGTTACTTCAACTGCAACAGATACTGTTCATGTTGCTTAAACGATAATACTATACAAGATATAAAATGAGTACCTATATCATTAACGGATAAGGAATTTATCTAACATCACTCATATTAATAGTTCCATACACGTTAGTAACATTGTATAGAAATAGTAACTTAAAAAAAGTGTATTTATTGATGAAGAAAGAAAAAGAATAACCGATAATTTTCTTTCTTATTACAGAACTTATAGTCGCAGCTGGAATTAAATATGAGGTGAATAATGTGTAAATAAAAAATATATATATTTTAAAAACTGAAAATGTAATCATATTCTATATTTTATTATTAATTCAGCTATTAAAATTTTCAAAAATTATTATTGCAATTAAAGCATTATCTCAGTTTTTATTTCTAAACATTAAAATCCAATGCACTCTTAGTTAAGAAAAACTTTGATAGCGACACCAAACAAAAATATTTAACATAACCAGTTATTTAATTTGTAGAGTATTATAACAACATTGATTTATTAACAGACTCATATTTAAATATTCTTGGTTAACACTATCTGACAAAGAAAGGAACAATGCTTAGTTGATAAAAGAACTGCTTAATGTTTAATTGTGCATTCAAACCATTAAAAAAATTCTCAACATTATTGCTAGTGCCCTATCTCAGCCATTGCAATATTCAGCAATTAACTTTTATTCACAATCAGCTAATCCAGCTTGAAGGAAACACAAGTTCTACAATATAAAGAATTGTTCTGCAGATAAAACTTTGGAATTGATCAATGAAAACAAATAAATAATCTCATAAATACTATATAAAACATTTCATACAAAAAATAATTATAACTGAAGAAATAACTTATTTTCTCATTCCAGTAAAATATTAATTAATATTCCAATTGGAAAGCGTTTATCAAATCTTGAAATTATCAATATTATTAAAATTCACTTCTCTATACATTAATTTTATTTGAAATAATGAAAATAATATAACAACCATATTTTAATTATCAACAAAACTCTAATAAGCACACCAAATTACTTGGTAAGTATTAAAAATCATCAGTCCAATACCTATCTCTTGGGCTTTTGTTTATCTTAATTATTTTATGAGTGAAATTTACTGAAATGTATTATTTTCAATGGCATTACAAAATATATATATCATTTTACCTTAATAAAATGAAGTTATGACATGAATGGAAATAAAATATTTATTGCTTGATTATAGTATGAAATATTCGATTGATATGATATTTAAAAAAATCTCATGAATGTTGTTTTGGTCTTGAAATAACTATCAGCACTGAATTATACCCTTAGGTTTTAGGAAAAAAGATCCCATTGGTTTGTAGAGAATGAGCAATAAGAATTTTATTAATATTGAAAGTAGATTATACATTGATATAAAAATAAACAATTACAGATAAAAAATTTATAAATCATTTTCCATACTAAATTATACTTTAATAATACCTACTATTCATAAGTATTAAAAAAAAAATTGTATTTTGAATGAAAAAGCCAATTGCATTAATGGACAATGTCAGAAAAGTAGGCCAAATAAAATAATAACAAAGTAAAACTATTATTTTTCTCATATTTTCCACCTCCAAACCATCCCCAACATCAATTTCAAGTTAGAAAATACTCTCCCCATCTTTCCAATAACAGCAGGCTTATTTTCACTTTAAGCAATGTGGTACTATTTTCTAATCAAAGTTTTAGGGATTGCAAATATCATAGTCGCTACTATGACACAATCAATTCATAGTTAGGTCATGGTCATCGGTCAAACTCCATAATTATATATATATAAAACTACAGGTATATACTGTACCAATTAAATGTGCAGCAATTTGTTAAAAGCTTCAATTTATATTATTGATAAATAAAAATATATTTTAAATGAATTAATACAATTTAACTATTTAGCCATTTTTAATTCCCTAAAAAACAAAAACACTAATATAAAATGCAATAATTTTTAAAACATATAGAAAAGACAAATGCTAACACAACCATGCATAAAACAATTTTAAGTTATTATGTTTTGCTGGTATAAGATCAGGTTATGTCTACCGAAGGTGCTTATTTGGTTAAAATGTTCTTAATCTAAGATACACTCAATTAGAATACAAAATACACCATTGTTTATTTCATCAAATCTGACAAGTTCATTAAAGTATAGTGGCAACAATTCTTATAAAAAATAAAAACAGGTAGTTTGTTTACATAATTAATAACCTAGTCTATTCTACCTTAGTAATGTAGCAAGTGTCAAAAAAACAATAGATGTGAACTTATAATAACATTCAATTATTTATTCGAATAACAATTACAATTTCACTACAAGGATGGGATTTTAATAATTGAAAATAAATACGAATAGAATATAATTAGCAATCTAAAAAATTAGCGGCCATAAGAAGCTCCAATGCAATCTGAGGTGCAATGGGAAATTCAGGTATTTCTGCAGAAGAGTTGGTGTAGCGAACCTTGTATGTAAAATACATGCAAACTTTCTGCAATACATGAGACGGGATTTCTCTAAAATGAATTTCATTTGTTTCATTCTCCGCAAACTGTCCTGGTCCTGATAACATGGCTTTAATAGTTCCAGAAGTAAGGGCATGCTCTCTCTTCACAATGAATTCATGACCATCAGATGAAATTAACTTAACATACATAGCATCAGGCCCCTCACAGCCTCCATAAATTTTATCTTCTTCCTTCTTGTCTTCTATTCCTTCTGACATCTTGGATATTTGTTTGCAAAACTGTAAAAGTTAAAGCACTTTGAATTTGGATAAACAAACCTAGAGAAAAACAACTTATATCCCACTTCTGGAATGACTGCAGAAAACTTGAACGGCAATGACGTCAAAATCATGGTGTCAAACTTAGAGCTATTTCAAAGAATAAAATAGGATATCATAAAAGAAATAAACAAATTACATATGTTTTTTCATTGTTTTTTTAATCATTGGTGCCATTGTAATTTAACCATTCTGGCTAAAATAAACACTTTTGATGAATTTATATTGAAACTATAGTTCGGCAGCACCTACTTGCCAATAAGCAATGGTTTCAGGGTGAAGGTGATGACAGTAAATTGGTCGTGTATGCGCAGATAATTGTTAGTACTAAAAATTACCAACCATATCATGATAATAGGGCAGCAATTTGTAGGTTACACGACCATAGTGGCTGCGATAGTTTTTCACTATCAGTATTACTGTCACTATCATCGTCAGAGTGGAATCACCGCTTTTGTAGTTGGGCTAAACAACTTTGTTCTTATTTATTAGGCAGGTGGTTTACTAGGTTTGGTCCAGAGATGGGGAGGAAGGGAGAAAGAGGGTAAGAGAGAGGGAGAGCAATACATATGTATATCTCAATTGCGGTGTTGTGGGTACTGTATACCTCTGGCCTGCGTGATATGAATAGAAAATCAACGATTAAGTATAGTTTCACAACATTCCCAGATGAGTAGTAAAGAAAAACAAAACTATAATGCGTAACCAAGTGTGTTAAGCTGCCACCTAAGCAACATTGAATCTGAAGCGCACCGATACGGTTCCGACCTTTGCGGGTTGACTTTCCTTTCATTGCGGTAGCATGGAATATAAACTCAACGCCTACTTTATATAGAATAGGTTGGTTAACAACAGGATAACCCAACCGTAAGTTAGAAATGTTGAGATAGGGAGAAATAAATAAATATATAAATTGGAATAGTAAGAAACCAGTAGAGTAAACAAGCCGCGTTAATTATACATGTGCAATATTGTAAATGTGGTTATTCTATACGCATTGGAATTATTACTTACTCAGTAATATGAATTAATACAAAATGAACTGAGTTAAATGTATAAATGATTCGAAAAATAGTCCCAGCCGTATCTGACGCCATTATTTCTGATGGTGTTCTCATCATCTTATAACGGCTATCAAGGACAATGGCGGGAGCTCTATATATTTTACAATACCTAACTTCTCTTGTTTGTAAGAAAAGTGTTTCCATTTAGCTTACGGGAAGCACTTTCATGTTTTACATTGCAAGGAAGCGTACACACATCTTAAAAACTTTAATGTTTCATTCTAACCTGACTCTATCGTTTTTTTTAAATTGTATTTTTTACATTTTGATTTCACATTGCCACCAAATGCTCCTTAGTTGTAGTTTAATGGGGCAAAAGCGTTCCTAAAAGTGCAAATTTCTGCTTCTCTTGAATAGTGGCACATCATACAACAACATTTTTTTGTTTGGCCGTATTCAAAAGATAGTACCATAGCCTACGGTTACTTTCTTTACTTAGATCGTCCTACAGACTTTACTAAAGCTCTTAGAGTCGTTACAAATTAACTCCAGCCTCCCGTACATTTTATAGAGTACCTCAAACACAAAATGAAACAAATTTTTTTTCTCAGATGTGGTAATATTTAAGAAAAGCAGCAATATATGCCTCATGATTATTTTTTTTTCACTTTGTTGTCACTGATCAACTCCGGAATATAATAAATACTATTTTTTAGTAAAATATAAAAGTGGATTTCTTAAAATAAATTAAAAACTATTTTTCATTAAACCTTTTAAGAATTATAAAATTTTTGTTCACCTTTTTCTACAGATTGACCGGGGAAAAGGTTACCATGAGGAAAGTTAAAAAAAAAAATAGGGAAGAATCAAGGTAATTGGACAAATCGCTCATCATTATGTAATACGTATTAAATTCTCTTAATTATAGGAAAAGGGCAAATATAACTAATATTGCTGTCCTGCAAAGGATGGTTGGAAATTACTAATTTTTTTAAATGGTTAAGTTAAATGGTTCAGGAGCACAGGGAGTATTGTAGGGGTGTCAAGTAGAGTACTCATGGAGTATTGTACCTTGTGAACTTATTGCGGGTCAAGGAACTCAGTTGACTTGTTTTGCCTTTTTTATACTTTTCAAAGTAATGGGATTTTAAACACACTATGACCAGTTCTGCAGAAACGATATTTATGATATATAACACCAGTTTTATTAAGGTATTGTTACCCCTTTAGAGTTTATAATCTTGTTAATTATATACTCAATATTACGTAATTGATAAAATATAGTTTTTGTTTAGTGCTCGCACCGTTGTTTTTATTGTCTTTAAATACTATAAAATATAATTGAAAACATTTCGCAGTTAGAGATTTGCAACAGGGAATCATAAAGTTGCTATCTGATTTATATGTGAAAGGAGATGTTGTAACAGAATAAACATTTTGGAAGTTGTCCATCGAAGACTTATTGGTAACAATTGAGCAAGACAAATCTTCAGGTAAGATAAAACTAGCTCTTTTATGGAATATGATGTGTCTGGAATTGGCTTGCATTGTAGCTGCGTTGTCTCTGATACAGCTGGTCTCTTTTATAAGAAAGTTATAGATGCTATGGTGTGATACGCTGATCCTCACCTGAACATTATCAGTGGAACCATTTTTAATCATATGGTACAAATCCTTGGATATGCAGATGATATCGACATTATTGGGAGATCAAAAGCTGTTGTGGAAGAGCCCTTTCTTACCCTTGATGATGCTGCCAGGAAGCTGGGACTTGTTAATACAAACAAAACCAAATATATGATAGCTGGTCAAGAAAGAGGTTTTAATGAAGATTTTATCCAAATTGGTCATTACCCTTTCGAACGAGTTAAGGAGTTTGTGTACCTCGGATCATAAGATAATGCCACCAATGACGTTTTGGCCGAGATAAGGAGGCGAACAGCATCGGCCAATAGGTGTTTTTTTTGGACTTCGTCGGCACTTTGGTAGTACCTCACTATCAATTATCCGCTAGATTGTACAAAACGCTAATTCAACCAGTGTTGATCTACACCTCGGAAACTTGAGCACTTTCGAAGGCTGATGAAAGGGATCTCCAAACGTTTGAGAGAAAGATACTCAGACGAATCTACGGCCCAGCAAAGAATGGTTCAGCTTGGAGAAGACCTACGAATAGGGAAGTCTATTTATTAATTGGTGTGCCTGATATTGGAAAAATTGTGAGAATTTGGTAGACTGCGCTGGGCAGGCCATTTTGGCAAGGATGGGAACTGATGAAATACTTCTAAAATCAAATAAACTTCTCAATGAGTGCCTACATGGAACACGGCCGAGGGGCCGCCCGAAGCTCCGATGGTTAGATGGTGTTAAAGAGGATTCAAGGACCCTGCTCGGAGTGAGGAATTGGAGAGCAGCTGCACTTAACAGATTAAACTGGTGGAAGCTGCTTGAGGAGGCCAGGACCCAGTAATGGGTTGTCGCCCCGATTGAAGAAAAAGAAGTATAGATGTATAGTGTGATACGCTGATCCTCGTTGAAATGTAGTATTCGATAAATGATTTTTGGGCATGGGTTAATACAATTTAAAATTTTTGGGTAAATGTAATGGTAATAATAATGGTTTCCAGCCTATTTTCATTACATTTGATAAGGTTGTACGTTGTAAAAGTTCACTGTCAAAGCGTATACATATGACACCTAATGCGAATGTTAGTCAACCGACATTACTTGTACTTGTTGTTCATTAGGGCTTTAGGCCGTAAAACTCATAAGTCATCAACGCCCATACGTTACTTGTACTATTAACGATCACGGCACACTCAGTGCTACATTAATTTCATGACAGTAAAACTATCGTGACAGTGAATGCTGTCATGATTGTATCTATGTAATAGCTACACAATGTTAATGGCTAACACTTTTGCCGCAGTAACAGAAACTGCAAGATAGTTCACTGTTAAGACGTATACGTGTGATATTTAACGTGACAATTGCTTCACTGACATTATTTGAACTATCACGCCATAACTAATGCGACAGTACAATCATGATTGTAACAATCATACAGTTACAGTTATAAAGATTCTTTAAGAGCGGGTAAAGTGGCAGTGACAGACATTTGCCTGGTTAAGTTCATTTAAATGTCTTAAAAAATGGCAAACGAGGTTTTATTCCTATTTTAGTAACTCTCAGAATGGTTATGAAGCATTATTATTTTTTTTTTTCATAGAAGCAGAACATAACTTTGGGAAGGAATGTTTTTTAAATATATTTCTTAGGCCATTTAGAACATATTCAACCTAATGATATTTCGATGTCAAACAATAACTACGCTTAACTAAATTAATAACTACACTTGACTACTTATATCAATTAAAAATACATTCTTTATTATAAATAATAAATGTATTCGACTAGTCTCAACTAATTCTCTCTTATCCCTTTCAATATTGTCTATTGAACTGATCAGTATTCTGTGTATTGGTAACTCAACTCAGTTGAGCAGTCCTTGCAGTTTTTTCGAGTCCCTCCTAGTTACAGAGATTTTACATTTACACAGTCCAGTAATTAATATGCTAGTATCCGATAGTAAACTATTGGATCGAACTTACTATCGATAGATCTCTTTTGGCGGAGCCATATAATTGTAACAGCTCATGGGAGTTTACATATACATTGAATCTTGTGTTCATTTGTGTTAATTTTGAATTTAATTATTGTTTATTATTAACCGCTTTTCTTTCGATTTTAAAAAGGTTTATGTATGGAATAGATTCAAATCGTCAAATTAAATATTTCCTTAATTTATAATATTAATTATGAAAATATCTGATTTACTTTCATGGTTATGTGTCCACTACTGAAAATATGGTGTAATTTGTAACAATATTATATATGACTAAGAAGAAATTATTTGAAAATAGCATTTATTAGTAAATATTGTTTTAATTAAACTTAATATAAAATGACATCAATTATTAAGTTTCATGCTTTATCTGGAGTAATGGATGAATCTCCTCCATGTTATATTTTGCAAGTTGATGAGTTTCGATTTTTACTAGATTGTGGTTGGGATGAACACTTTAACCAGGACTATATCAAAGAACTTAAGAGACATGTTCACTTAATTGATGCGGTTTTGCTTACTTATCCTGACCATTTGCACTTAGGTGCTCTACCATATTTAGTTGGAAAATGTGGACTCAGCTGCCCTGTCTATGCTACCATTCCTGTTTACAAGATGGGACAAATGTTTATGTATGATTTATATCAATCTCGCTACAATATGGAAGACTTCAATGTGTTTAGTCTTGATGATGTTGATGCTGCATTTGATAAAGTTGTTCAGTTAAAGTATAACCAGTCAGTAACAATGAAAGGGAAGTGCTATGGGCTAAGTATTGTTCCGATGCCAGCTGGCCACATGATTGGAGGAACGATGTGGAAAATCATGAAGACTGGAGAAGAAGATATTATATATGCTATTGATTTTAATCATAAGAAGGAAAGGCATTTGAACGGCTGTGACTTGGAAAGATTACAGAGGCCGTCATTGCTAATAACTGATGCATTTAATGCAACTTATCAGCAAGAAAGAAGAAGAGCAAGAGATGAAAAACTTATGACAACGATTCTTCAAACATTAAGTAATAACGGCAACATTCTTATTGCTGTTGATACTGCTGGCCGTCTTTTAGAGTTGGCACACATGCTGGATCAACTTTGGAGGAATAAAAATTCTGGTTTACAGATTCATCCTTTGTGTCTTATTAATAATGTAAGTTACAATGTAGTCGAGTTCGCCAAATCTCAAATTGAATGGATGAGTGATAAATTAATGAAAAGCTTTGAGGCTGTTCGTAATAATCCATTTCAATTTAAACATATACGTTTATGTCATAGTGTTTCAGAGCTCAACAAAATTCCCTCTGCAAAAGTAGTACTTGCTAGCATGCCTGATCTTGAATGCGGATTTGCTCGTGAAATATTTTTTCAGTGGGCCTCTGATTCTAAAAATAGTATTGTATTAACATCAAGATGTTGTGAAGGTACATTAGCTAGAGATTTATTAGACAATGGTGTTGGAAGGACTATACAAATCACCGTTAAAAAAAGAGTCCGTCTGGAAGGAGAAGAATTAAAGGAGTACTTAAAAGCTCATAAAAAAACAAATGACAAAAATGAAGAGAAGGAAAGCTCTGAGTCAGAAGATGAAATTCAATTGCTTAGTGTCACTAAAGGTAGCCATGATCTAGTTATCAAGCAAGAACGAAGGAAAAAGAATCAAAAATCTTTAAAGAAATTTTATCCCATGTTTCCTTTTATTGATCGAAAAGTTAAATTTGATGAATATGGTGAATTTGTGCGTATTGAAGATTACAAAGCTCCTGATACTGCTAAACGCCCTCCTGAAAAAAAGTCTAAAAAGAAGGATGATGATATTATAGATCCTGCTGATATTCCAACCAAATGTGTTTCCTATGAGAAGTCATTAACAGTTAATGCCCAGGTTCAGTACATAGATTTTGAGGGAAGATCTGATGGAGAATCAGTACAGAAGATAATCACTCAGCTGAGACCAAGAAGAGTAATACTTGTTCGTGGTACCACAGAAAATACGGAAGCTTTAGAGAAACATCTTCAGCAGTGGTCTGAGGCAAAAATTTTCTGCCCGAAAAAAGGTGATATAGTGGATGCTACTACTGAAAGTCATATATATCAAATAAGATTGACAGATTCTTTAGTTTCTTCTTTACACATGCAAAAAGGTAAAGATTCTGAGCTTGCATGGATTGATGCTATTACCAAGTTCCGTCAAAAACCCTCTGACACTATGCAGTCGGCAGAAGAAATGGAAGTAGAAGATGACGGTAATTATACTATTTACAATGATGACTACTTGACCCTGGAACCTCTCCCTTTGACTGAAGTCAATCCTCATCAAGCAGTGTTCATAAATGAGTTGAAATTATCAGACTTAAAACAAATTTTGTCTCGTAATGGTATAGAATCTGAATTTTCTGGTGGTGTATTGTGGTGTTGCAATGGTACTATTGCTATACGAAGGTTGGAATCTTCTAAAGTGTATTTAGAAGGATGGATTTCTGAAAATTACTATCGGATTAGAGAAATTTTATATGGACAATATGCAATTTTATAAGTATTAATAACTTCATGATATGTTTTATAAAATATGTCACTTGTTAATACTGGGAACCCTTTTCCTTGTGGAGTATTATCAAAGTGGAGGCTATTTATTGATTATTTAATTTTATAAGCCGATTAATTAATCTTGGTATTTATATTGAATGGAAATTATTTATTTTTATATATTGTTGAATGTTTTTTTTTTAACTTTTTAAAACATTCTTGTAAATAGTAATTAGGACAATTCTATTTTATTTAAATTTATTGAGTTTTTAGGTTAAGATTTGTAAATCATTGCCGTCATCAAATTGTATATAGGTTTTTTTACAGATATTTGTATATTTATGACTATCTTTTCTTTATAATATTATTGTATCACTGTTTTTTCTGATTAAATTGTTATTTTTCTAGTTACAGTTGTAAGTTCAATATTTAATTATACCAAATATTATTTAATTTTATTATCAAGGTAATTACATATTAGCAAAATTGTCATTACTTATCACATAATAAAAATGATTTCATGTTGTTTATTGAGAAAATAGGTAATGGTTTCAAGCCCAATTTTTTTCAAGTATATATTGTAGTTTCATATAATCTTGTTAAAATATGTGGTTTCGTTAAATCTTACTTTCTTGATGTATTTAGGGTAAATTTACTGATCTGGGTGAGTGACCGTTATCTAATAAATCCAGTCTGCCATTGTATTGAGAGTTATAGCTCCTACCCTGTATTCTATATGATTAATAGAAAATATGTAATTTCAGTTCTTTACAATTTCTTGTTTTTGAGCTATGATGTTTACTTGAACACAAAATAGTTGGGTATTTGGACTCAAGGGAACTCAAAAAATCTGTGTTCCTGTTGAAAACTCAAGATTCAAAAATGTTCACAATCGTAATACTTCCCTTTACCATATATAGGTAGGTGAAAATAAATATTGGAGAGGACAAATAAATAGTAAATTAAAGGTCTAAAAAAGAAGTATTATTTTGTCATAAAATAAATAGATATTATATAGGGATTCCCCACTAGTTGCTTTCTAGACATCAACCTGAGCCTGGAACATTTCACTAAGTTGCCTCCATCTCTTGAGACGTGATGGCTGTGTGGGTTGGCGCGCAGGTCCCAGTGCGCTCGGTTCGGAACGTTGTGGGTTCAATTCCCACCTGGAGCAGTTAAACATTCATTTTTCGGCGGTCCCAAAGAATGAATCTTGATACTTTCACCTTGGTTAGTATGCGGGGGCAACCTAGGTAGCCGTCAGGAGTTGGCAAAAAGGACCACTAGGCCCACATGCCGGACTTGTTCCCTCCACCAAATACCAGTACCTCCACCTCTTACATTTCTTAAATAATTGTATAGTATTTAATATTCACTCATAGTTAAGTTCACTTTGCAGGAAAGTTTTTTTCTAGAAAGTCTCATTTATTTTCAGTTCCTGTTATTTACATATTTCTACATCAATCTTACTTGACATTTGCTATGCTTAATGTACATTAATTATCTCTGAGATACCAGGATAATTACTGAAAGTAATTATCCAAAATTATTTGAGTCCTAAAAAAACTATTACTTATTCAAAGGAATTTTGCGTGTTCTCCAGTCACCAATCATAAATATATGTAATATGTTTGAGAATGGTATTGGGTTATTTATACATGCATGGTACAAAAGTAACCGAAGTACATAATACGTAATCTCGGTAAAACAAACTAATTGCTGCAGGGGAGTGTTAGGATTACAGAAAGTATTAGGAATAATAGTGTAAAAAAATTCAACAATATGAATATACATAACTATTTTTATTTTTACATATTGCATTAAAAATTAGACGTTTTAAAACAATTGTTTTCTTTTTCATCCCTACTAATGCTACTAATAAAATTTAATTTGTTATAATCATAAGATTGTTCATTTATAAGTGAAAAAAGCATAAATAAAAATCAAAAATACTCTTTATGGATTTATTTAAAACATGATAAAAAAAAATTACTTCACCAACAAAATTTGTATTATATATATTTCTACTATTAATTAAAGTAGTTTGACAGGATTAAATGATATATACAATAGATATTATGTATTTCTAATTTCAACAATATGTATTATGAACACTTTCATAGGAATTAGATTATCTGATATTGAAACTTTAAAAATTTCCACAGTGATTAAAATATCTATAGATCAGAAAAATAAAAATGTAATTGCCATTTTTGTTCTTGTTAGCAAAAATGTTAGTGCCTGCTGAGTTTTCTTAAAAAAAGAAGTAACTATTTTTTTTAAGCCAGTTCAGATTACCAAAATTACACTGTATTTATCGAATAACAAGACATAGTAATAATAATGAATCGGTTGGATTACATAGCTGGAAAATATCTTACATTATATAATGAATACCTAACTAGCGTACTGAGGATGGATAAACTGTAGGTTATGTTTGAAGGTGCAGATAGTATAAAACTTCAGTGTGTGGCAGGCTTCTCTCCTGCGAATCTATCTTCTATCGGTCTCTAATCTAAAGTGTTCTCCCAAGCCTCCAGGCAGCAGTGTCCTTGAGCCTCCTTCCAGAAGTGTCGACCAAATTTTTTTTTCTTGGTAACTCCAACAATCCTCTCCCTATGGTCCCTAGGAAGGCAGAATCATCTCTCAGCAATTTCATTTGCTAACCTTTTTTTTTAAAGAGAGGTAGAGAACTTTCCTCAGGTGTCTGTTCCCATCTTTTGAAACTTTAGAGTCCTTTCATTTCTTATCTCTTAACTGTTCTGGGTAAACGGAAGGTTAAACTATCAGTTGTAGTATTCCTACACTAGCACACCTGGCAATGGTTCACTATTACTATGTTTGAGGATGTATATACTTTCATTGAAGACTATTGAAACTTAGATATCAATTAATAAATTTAGTTAAAATTAAACATACATTATTTTATTTACAAATTCGATTAATGATTTAATTTTTTATATTTTCTGTTTATTTTATTGCGATAAATAACAATATATTGGTCATTCTTCAATTTCAACTCTTTCAGTTTGAGGGATTTTTAAACTAGGGTAATACTTGGAGAACGCATCGAAATAAAAACGGAAGCTGACTTTGCTGTAGAATTGTTAATATTGATCTGATTTAGTTGATTTTTTTCTTATTCTGTTAGAAAATTTGATTGTCTATGATATTGTGATATATATACTACATAAAATATGAATAAGAGGAGAAAATGGTAGGTGGTGCAGTCAAAGAATAATATTCTCTAACAACACTCCAACTATCTTCTCATATATATTGTCCATGGTCAACTATCTTCTCATCATTATAAAATATTAATAGCTTTTATATAATAACCCTCACTGGTTTTCAATATTAGTACAATATTGAAGCTATTCGGAATGACTGACCTATGAAAGTGGTAAAAGATTTTTTGGGAGTAAAACAAAATTGATATTCGTTTTTAGTACCTCAAGAAACCCTTAAAAACAAATTTTTGAAAAAATCGGAAAATAAATTTTTTTGCCATATTGGCCTTTGGTTTGTATTGAAAAATCAAAAAAATAGAAAAACTTTAATACGACTCGAGCAACCTACACCAAACTTGGGAGTGGTTTAGGGCTGTTAATATAGATAAAAATAGCAGAAATTCAACCTCTTAACAGTTGTAGTGAGGTCGGAAGTGAATAAAACGCTGAGGAGTTATGAAAGATTATGTGAACAAATGAGACCTGAAGAAAAAAATTAATCGTTCAAAATTTTCTAATTTATGTGAAAAATGGTATTTAGAAGTATGAGACGATGCTAAAAACGACTATGATTTGCTTTTCCTAAAAAAAAATTTGTTGACTTACTTTATTCTATTCCGCATTATGTTTTTAAAATAATTTTTTGTGAATATAGTACCGTGCAATGGAACTAGTAATATTTTTTTTCTTATTCTTCGGAAAGAGACAAATCAATTGGTATATACAAACCCTACCAGAGAATTTTGGAATTTCAGTAGCTTTAAACCTTCCATGGCGACAAAGAACATTTTGAAAAAAAACAGCACATAATTCTGTTCCATAATTTAAGAGTTCATTGTGGACAAAGCTTCAAACCATTATCTTTTATATATATAGATTTGAGCCGCAGTGCAAGATTCAGTCGCTACCATAAGCCCTGCACTTAGTTATATTGACTTAGACCTGGAGTCCCTTGAGCCTTATCTGCCACCCCGACCTGGAGCGGTATCCTATTATAAAAGCATAAGTATATATATCCTTGAATTAAACCAATCAACATTAAACTAAATTTCCTTCCATCCCAGTATCTCAATACATACATGCTGATGATGAAATTATCAGGGTAAATATAAAAAGAAACAATAGTCATTGTATTTATTGTAAATTATTATAATCAAAACTAGACATAATTTCAAATAAAGAAGACAATGGAGCATCCGTCCTTATGGCTAGTTTATCGAAATGAGTTTTACTTGCTCTATAACCCATACTCCGCAACCTGTCAACCACTTTATTGAGCTTCATTAATTGATTGATTTGTGGATGATGTTTGTGAATGTTAAAATAAAATGGAGGTTGTAAGAAATCATATTTGGTTTTCTTAAATGTGGGTTCCTCAGATGATTCAACAGTTGGACACCTAAAAGAATATATTTTTTAAAATTTAATAGTAACAAAAAAATAAAATTTATATTCTATGATGTACATGGGGAAATTCCCTTATTGGAATATGGCCTATCTTATCAGTTATACCTTTGATGAAAAATTGACTAACATTTTCAGACCATTACAATATATATAAACATTGTAAGGTGACAAAAAGCTAATAACTTTGATTCTTATTCTGAAATAAGAGAGTTTTAAAAATAGTAAACATCCTAAGATCTCATTTAAATGTTCTAACATTTTTATTTAATTTTTTTCATAAAAATAGGTGTTTAAAAAAAAATCAAAATATATTAAAAATTGTTTAATAAATTTTACAATGTTGTTATCTGCTATAGAATGATTTAAAACAAACAATTTTATATGTTACACTTTGCAATTCCTGAGGACTTAAATTTCTTTTTTTTAATCCGTTAACATCCAGTTTCCTTATTATAAAAACCTACTTAAATAGAATAAATACACATAATTTAGTTTTGGAATTAGTCTTCGTCAATAAAACTTTTGATTTTGGAAAATAAAAAATACACCATCTAACGTAGTATACTACGTTACTGCATAGTAACAGACAAGGGACAGCCATGGGAGTTGGGGGAAGGTACCAGAGGAGTGCCCAGTTCAGAACATTGTGGGTTCGAGGGGGGGGGGGGAGGGCAGTAAATATTTCACAGGGAAGTACTAGATAAATAAGTGTCTTAGTTGACACCAATTATTTTTTTCCTATTCTGACACCATGTCAGACAAATAAAAGTCAACCCCCCAGGTTGGATTCCAAACGGTGCCACTGCAGTTCCCATTTTGCAAAGACCCATGCCTCAACTTCCTGGGCTACAGACAGTCCAGTTGAAACTAAATTAAAGTTCCGGATTATCTGGTCATATACATTGATTTTTTCAAGGTTAGAAGCCATGAAATCTTCAAGAGAAGTTTCTAAATTTATTCCAGTTGCCGTCATCATAGGGGAACACAGGTACTAATAGATTAAATTACACACTTAACTAAAGTATGACATCAGCCCAAAACCATAGAAGTACTATAGAGGGAGGAAAGCATATCCTTGGACCCTTTAATTATTTAAATTATTATATTATATTATTATATTAAATAGTTATTCATTAAAAGCATTACAATTTCCCTCTGTCCTTCCACGATCTTCTAGTATTAAGATGCAGCTGATTCACTTTCCGAATATTTTTTCTACTGAGCCCTGCATTTCTTGTAATCACAGCTTGCATAACTGAGATCTTATGAAGTCGGTTATTAAAAATGTCTCATTTTAAAATAATTCGAGAAGTTTCATAGATTTTCAATAATCTACTGGCAGAAACTTCAATAAGAGAAGCTCTAACTAACTCTCTCCTGTCCAATTATTAAAAAATACTGCCAGATGAAATTACACAGGAAAGGTAAAAGGTTCAGAAAACCATGAATAATAGTGGAAACAGACCAAATCTGCAATAGTCTCACTAACAACTGGAATCAATAAAGGCTATAATAGAACTATAATATTAACTAAAATTTTACCTCGCTTCTTCTAATATCAAATCAAAAGTTGTAGAAAGCTCATAATTGGAAAACACATGTTGCTCACTCTGCTTGAAATTAGCCTGCAGCCTTTCAACAAAAGAGACATCAAATATTAGGCCACTCCAAACTGGACCTAATTCAAGGTTAGTTTTCCCAGGGGCTTTATTTGCACAGCTACAATCAAGTTTTACCTCATTTGGATCTAAAAATAGAAATTTAGTATCTAAATAAAAAGTAACATTAAAAATATGCTAAGATGAATGAGGCTGTGGTCAGTGAAGAGCACAAATAAGTAAAATCTTTTTTATTAGTGCCAATGTTTTGGCTAGAATTTCAGGCCTTCATCAGGTCCAAGAACAAAAATCTTCTTCTTGACTTTCCCATTAGACCCGTCATCTATAGTAACGTATTTTTGTAACTCACTGCACTTGGCTTGGCAAGATATTGACCAAGCTGGTTCGTTTTTTATGTTTTATTTTCTTATCTTTCATTTTGCACACCTTTTCCTTCTCCGCTCTTTTCTTAATACTACTTCCTTGCCCACATTATTATGCTACGTTCACCACATGTTATCATTGTCATATTTACTAATAACTCCTTTTATTGTCTTGTATTACTTAATATATTATTTCTTTTGTTCTAGTATTTCACTTACTTATTTCATTAGTTACACATATTTTCTTTCTATTTTTATTTTCCATAACTTAAATTTTATTTCTTAAATCCTGTTACTTTACTTACATATTTAATTACCTACATATATGTTTTATTTCCTACTTTTCTCATAACTTTATTTTAATTAATTTTGTACATATATTTACTAACTAGATTTTCATGTATATTTTGTTATTTGTTCTTTCATCTTGCTTAATTCCATTATTGCTTTCCTTAAATAGGCTATTTAATAAAAATACATAGACTATACATTTCTTTCAACACCATTTATGAATCCATAATGTTAGTTATTTTCAAATCATTCGGTAATTCCCCTAACTCATTATGGTTGTTATCTTGTATTTTTGTTCTTAGCCCAGATGAAAGCATGAAATTCTGGCCAAAACATTGGCACAAATAAACAAGCTTTTACTTATTTGTGTTCTTCATTGACATCCTGGCACCTCCAATCATCTCCTCATATATATTATCCATGGTCTACAATCTAATCACATAAAAAAAGAGAATTTTTAAGAATATTTGAAATGAATTATGGGAAAACGATAAAGCTAACTTATTAATAACAACACATTATGTTCAAGAGTAACAAGGTTTCAAATAGGAAAAAAAACAACTTTTATTTAAAGATAAACAGAACCAGAATTTCAAATTTTAATTATATATAAGAGTAAGAGCATTCTTACTTCTTAGTTAACTAAGAAGAAGTAATACTGGCTTATAAAATGAACCCAATTTAGGTGAGTAAACAAAATTTTTGCTAAACAGAAAATTTGTGGGAATTGTTATGGTTGAAGCATCACAGGCCGATCATACTGATTTCAAACAATATTATATTAATTTTTTTTTTCAATATGGTTCATTTTACCTTGAGTAAATCCATCATGTTGTGGAAAGAATTTTCTGTTTTGACAAACCATACAATGTTTCAAAAGGCGTATATTTTCCAACATTTTGTTTGCCAACAAAGGTCCCTTCTGAACCTTTACAGTTATGGTAACTGTATTTATATATGAAACACAGCATAGTACTGAAATCGCCTTGTTAAACTTAGCAGCTGTTCTGAAAAAAAAAAGAATATCAAATATTTATTTTTTAAACTATATTACATTAGTACTAAACTAAAAGCTTCCATCTTCAACTATTATTTATTTTTTTAAATAAAAGGAAGGAGGGTGCGGTCAAAGAAAAACTCAAATAGTCGTGAAATTCTTTATTATGAGGCAATGTTTCGCTCCACGTTGTAAGGCTTCTTCAGGACTATCAGACTAATGATCAGTGACTTTCGCACTGACCTCTAGTCTGAAAGCCCTGCAACATGGGGTGAAAAGTTGGCCCATAATAAATAGTTTCACAATTATATGAGTTTTTATTTATTTATATTTTTTACATATTTCAGGTTTGTTAAAATTATTTGATAAAAAGCTTATTAATAGCACTCTTTGTATTTTAACTTCTATTTATGTTAAATGTGTGATCATAAAACTCTATTGCAGGCACGAGGACCATTCATTCCACACTAATCATACAGCTTAAGTTCAATCTAAAACCTAAGATTCTCAGATTTTTCATGCAAATCTGTATATCTCAAGTTAATACAAATAATTCCCAAACTTCATCCAATTCAAACAATTAGATTCAGAATTAAAATTGTTTGGGGTTTTAAAAGATTTGAACTTCACTGGACAATATCAGCAGTGAATTAGCTTACAAGTATGATTGGAAAATTAGAAAAGACTGTCTTAACTCTTTCACTCAATATCCATTTTCCCACTCTTCCTCCATTCAGGCTTTTCTATCTTACCAGACTGTATTTAGGCTTACCTTTGTAAAATGTATTTTTAATGAATTAGATACTTCAAAATGTGTTGCCTTCTTTATCCAAATTATTTAGATAAAAAAGATTTTTTTATCTTAGGAAATTTTATAGGAAGTGATGAAACAAACAGTTGATACAGCGATAGACCATTTTTTCCCAAGTTCCCAACATTGGCACTAACAAATAAGTTCTTAAACTTATTTGTGTTATTCTATGACAGAACCCTTAACCATCTTCTCCTCATATAAATTATCCACGGTCAACTGTTTTCTCATCATTATATATAAATATATTGTAATTTAGTCAAATTCAAATAATTTTCATAATGAGCTCTATCAGAACACACATTTCTACTTTGCCATCATTCAACCTATGAAGCCCCTGATAATTCTTACTATATTTACCTAAAATCTCCTTCTCTGTTAATTTTATTATTTTTAATTTGTATTTCTGGCCCAGTACAAAGATTTTATAATTTTGTGTATGGTATAAAGAACTTAATAAATATTTATAATAAAGGAAACCACAGGTAGACTTGAGCCCGAAAAGGTCCATATGAATGGGTGCCAATGCTCAACATGGTTATATAGAAGCTGATTTTCAAGTTCAAATTTCTTAAAACATAAAATGATCATGACCCTAAAACTACTGAAAGACATTCTAGATTTTATTCTTTTTTTTTTTTTTTATGTATACATAATGTCACCTAAGTTCCATTATTATCTGTGACAACTGAATGATTAGGCATGGAATGGACATAATTTTAAAACCAAAGCCTTTATCAGATAGAAATGAACTCCACTTGTTTGAGCATCTAGAAATAACAATTCATCTCACCTTGCCAGAGCAGTAATGATCAGTCTAATCCCAAGTTCTTGATAGTATTGTGCACGGGTTATTCTGCCACCATATCTTCTTAAGGCAACATCTGGATTATTTCCATGAAAAGCGCAATCATCTTTAGCAGTAATGACCAATACACCATCCCGAGATATATTCCGTAGTGCGGCATCAAAATAATTAGCAGCATCATTTGTACAGTTAAGATATCTGTTGCACAATAATGAAACTGAGAATAGGATGAAGACAGTAATTTTAAACAATATGCAAAAATGAACTCACATAAAATTATATCCTCTTTCGTGAAGGACTATGCAAGGATCTTTATTTGTAACTTCAACAGTGACAGAATTGTTTGCAACATTTCTGAGTATAAAATCTATTGCTAGTTCATTTGGATTGTTAATTTTAACTTCTACGTTGTTTCCTAATAACTTTTTCCATAAAATTCCTGAAATTCCAGTCCCACTGAGAACATCGATACATTTTAAATTACATTCAGATCCTCTGTTTTGAACGATAAGTTTTAAAATATTGCAAACCAAATTCCTGAAACAATAATTGAAAAATAAAACCAAACTGTGTATCGAATAATTTCATATTAAATGTCAACACAATTTCAAATCAAACCTAACAAAGCTAAGCTCTTTACTTAGATAAAGAGGTGATTTTCTAGGGCAAGAGGCTTTAGTATCAGCTAGAACTGTAATGCCATATTCGTTATATACTTCAAATTGGGAACTGGATTCGGTTTCGGAACCCATTGTAATAGAGGCGATGTGCTAGAAGCGTGTTTATCGCATGGTTTGAGAGGTCTATGAACTAGGAGAGGAGTCAATGAAACTACATATCCAAGACGACCAAAACAACAAATAGCCTATATAAAGGTTATAATAGTACTTCTACTCTACCACGGCCATTACGTGAAACAACAACTTAAAGATGGTTGAATGCCATGTGATCGCCACAAGATGCAACAAAACCATAATTATTGTCTGTTAAAATGTTGCTATTTCATAATAGTTCGGGAGCATGTTAATTATTGAACCTGTTTTCTTCCTGTTTCAATGAATGATGGAAAGTGATATAAGGTTAAAAACACAAACAGGAATTTAATATGGGAGTTATGTTTCCAAGAATTTAATTTAAAGCGTGGTAATGCAATGCATGCCCAACTATGGCCTTATATGACAACAAACATTGGCTTTTATCACACATTCGAAAATCCTTTATCACTTCAGACGATTCAGGTATGTGATTTGTGCCCCTGGACAACCTTTGAGTATAATCCCAAAGATGTACTCAATTATTTAGAAGAGTATGTCTATACACTCTTATTTTCTAATCTTTTGGTTGTTCTATTGTCAATCATTGATAATGTTCATTTTACTTTACTGATTGTACATTCCTCTATATTTAAAATTTCAATTGTAGGAATGTGTGAAGCTGTAATGATTTGTGACAATATTGCAAAGCAGTTACCAGTTAACAAATATGATTGTTATCCTTGTGTCGAACAAGATGAAGAGGATGATGACTTAGATTGCATGGCACAGTCCTTTGATCTGAACTCAGGTCAGTACTGACATTGTTATGCCTAATTTTTTACTATGGTTTTATGCAACCCCATAACTTCATTCTAAAAATTGGTTGAAATCTTTCAATTGCATTCTAAAATTGAATATCATTGGGTTCACACCATCGAATCATGTTTTTATAAACAGTATATTAATGATAAATGTTGCTTGTTACATAGTAGAGATAGGAGGCAAAAATTAGGTATTGTTGAAACTAATAGCTAAAATTGCCATGGATACGACCCTTATTCATGAATGAATCATTAATAAATAAATATTGTATCCATGACAATTTTAGTTATTAGCTTCAAATATTGCTAATTTTTACCCAGTTCTGTCACATAGAAATGTGGGTAACTAATTCGGTATGGTGTAAAAAAATTATGTTGGAGCGTATTTCCTGATAACAGTATATTTAGGGTTATTAACTGTATAATCATGAAGACCATTCTGAGGAACTAACTGTTGAGCTTCATTCTTGATTTTAGTAACTATCGTTGGAGTTATGCCTAATCCCACTGATCTTCAAAATGAATGAAAAAGAAGGGATTTCTCGATTATGCTGACTATTGCTTCTTACTCAGATGATAATCTAACCCTAGAATCTTGAGTATTTTTTTCAAATTGCAATGGTAGCTTCTTTGAATTTATTTTAATTGGTTTGTCTTGGGAAACAATGATATCGTTATCTGCTAATGCATTGCGGTAAACCCCTAATTTAACCCATCATGCAATATCTGAAATATTAGGCATTGGGCTGAAACCTCAGCGTTTGTGAACTTCTAATTAACTGTAGAATTGGATGGGATAATTACCGAAGAGAATAATGTTCAGAAAAAAAAAAACTATTTCATTACAAATGTTATTACCTAAATCTGCAAATTAATACAATATCCGAATATATTAAGGGCCCTGTACACAATCGGCCATGGTGGCCACTACAGGCCAGCGCCATGAAGGGGGCAGTGGTAGATGATGGTGGACAGTTGGCAGCGGAGAACAGATTGTGGGGTGCAATGACAATATGGTCAGTGATCTTCAGTGCTTCACCAGGTACCAATGAGTCATGTGCCATTGTTTTAACACCTTTCACACTGACCTATGTGGCATGTAGCTCATTTTGTAGTGGGACCGTGATAATTTAAAAGAATGTGATTGCTTATAAAAAAATAAATATATACTTTAGCAACTAAAATTTATTTTGTTACTGCTATTACACCTTCATCATGGGCTGAAAGAGCAGTCACCTTTGGCAGTAAAGAGTTGTGATTGATTTGTCAATCAGCTGATTTTGAAGCTTCTACAGAGTGACATGTAGAGGTCATCGAAACTTGTTAGAAATCCATCACTACTCAGTTTGGTAGGCTCTGAAGTGAACTGTTTTGGTGTGTGCTTATAGAATATATTTTTTCATTACATCTTGGATAGTTAACTAGCAGATAATTGGGGGGTTAAGTGTACTCTTCTGAAATTACATCTTCAGGTTATTATTTTTATTATTACCAGCAGGTTCAAGAATTCTTTTCTTTTTAACCCAAGGAGTGATATTTATTGGAAAACCAAAAACTTGCCAGAAGATACCTCACTTTTTTTATTTGTGGGTGTTGTGGGTAAATTCATAATTTTTCATAAAATATTAATAGAATTTATTCATTTTTTATTTTGTTTGTATAATAACATCATCACATGAAATAAGATGAAGGTGCTTGTACTTATAAGTTAAGAATATGCATTATACTTAATTAAATACATTATTTTTACAGATCTACAGTTTGGGCTAAGACGTCACAGATCCAATACAGCTCAGCGACTTGAAAAAATGGAAGCAGAGAAAAAGAAAGCTGCTAATACCATTCATGTAAAGTGGGTAACAAATCCTGTTCCATTATCAGGTTTGTTTATAGTCATCATATTCAATCTCTTGAACTAAATGTAAAATAATGTTAGGTTTAAGATAATAGTACTTTTGAACATGTGGACTGGCACATTTCTGTATTACTCACTTTTGAAATGGAATTTAATTTGGTACAAATAAAACAGAGCATTTATAGGACTGATTAAGATTCTAATTTGATCATAATTAGAGACTAGATTTTCGTGCAGTAAGAAAATGAGGGGGGCAGTGGTAGCAGCGTGGTAACATGCCAGTCTACCAACCCACAGGTTATCAGATCGAATCCCGACCCACCCGGAGATTTGTGAGGCCCATTAGCCAATGGGTGGCATTAACAAAATAATAGGCGTGGAAATGACGAACCCACTCTATGAAAAAATCATGTCAAGAAATGCGCGATGTATTCGGAAATATATAACTAAGACCACCATGGTCTGTTGCCCATATAATAAGAAGAAGAATAAAAAAGAAAAATATTTAGTAAAAACCCAAAATGTGCAAAATCCTGCAGTAAAAACTCGAAATATGTTTAAAACACCAAAATCCTGCAATAATCAACTTTATTGTTTAATTTATATTATTAATTTGTGGAAAACTCGCCTAACCTTATTTAAATCAAATTACTTGCTAAATACTCTTGACATTTATTCAAAGATACATAAATAACTAAACCACTCTACTAAATTACAAAGAGCTAAGAGAAAGTTAATCGCATTAAATCGTTTAATATACCTATTATGAAGACATCATTTTTCCAACTTCTTAAAGCTATCTCAATTTTAAGTTTTAGAAAAAATATGGTAGGCAATTAGTAGATTAGGAGTATTTCTTCCTAGAAAAATTACTTTTTTTAATTCTCCTAAAGTTTCATATAGGATGTTCTTTCACTTCGCTTTTCAATTGAGTATTTACAAACAAAAACTTAACAAGTAATATGTCAATATAGAAAAACTTTAAAAAGTTTGATTAAAAAGATATAGGTATATTCATATTAATTAAACCAATTGATTTTTTGTTTAATTTTTATTTAAAATAATATGTGTAGGTTATATAATATTTAAAAAAAAAAAAAATATCTGTCTTAGTATATCTGGATTTAAACCTGGGCTCTTGGAGTTAGCAGCAAATAATATAATAGTATTAAAAAAAAAAATGTTAATTCCCACAAGTCATAACAAAGTAAGCCAGAAGAATGATAACAGTTCAGAAAAAAAAAGTTAAAAACAATAACATTGAAGGTTCTCTATATCAAACTTATTTTAGGGACTCTTTCATAGGTACCCTAGATATTTCCTGAGATATCAAGCTTGTTTATCACACTATAAAGGGTTAGATTGAAGATAGTTGCAGACAGAGCAACCTTGCCTTGCACTAGTCGAAATAGGGAAGTTTTGGCTCATGTTATCACTGATGATAACTTTGCCATCACTGTTTTTCTGCATTTTAAATAGTAATATCAGTATACGAGGAACATTATATTCTAATAGAGTTTCACTCCGTTGACAATATCAAAAGCCTGACATTAATTTATGAAGAGAACATGTAAATCAATTATGTACTTTTAGCACATTTGAAACACTTATCTCCTAACAGAAATCTGGTCCTTTGTGCCAATTACATATCAAAATCCTCATTGATATCCATATTTGAATCCTCATTGATAACCACTTATTTGCACATTAGTTCAGCTTTTTCAATGATAAGATGTTAGAAGATAATAAGAGAAAATTTATAGATAGATTTTATTATTAGCATTTACTCCTCAGTTTTCTCTGCTATTTAAATTGATTTAATTTAAGTATTTTATAATAAAGGTAATTAATTATCTGGCTATTACTCTCAGTATTATAATTTTTTTTAAATTAAATTTCAGCTGAAGCGAGAGCAGAACTATTTCCAAGAAAAGACCTTACAAGTATTAAACGAGAAAAACAGGTATCATTATTGACTGAATTACTAGCAAAATTTCCTGACATGCCCGAAAATCCCTTTAAGGACTATGCCAGAATGGATGGAAATGTAATGATCAGTTTTTTTTTTTTAATTTTATATATTTGAAATATACATGTTTTATCACTTATAATATTATTGATTTTTAAATATTATATTAAGTGAAACTCATTTTTAGGCACAGGTTGGAATACCCACGAAAAAGTATTTGATATTCATTACAATGCTTAATGAAAATGATAGGAAATATCCAATGGAAGTCGTGATCATATCATCTGCCAAGATATTAGATCTAGTAGGCCTTATATGTTGGAAGTGTACCATAGAACATCCAGATATCACTTTCAAGTATGTATGCCAATAATGTGGGTTATTTATTTTACAGTAGTTTTTTAAATATATTATTAATTTAATATGAATTGATTTTACAAGCCTATTTTTATGGAATTTTAGTAGTCATACATTTTACCATCGTCCTTTCTTAACATTATATATTTATGTAGTTATTTACTCATAACTATCTGACTCATTGATTTCCTGAAAAATTGTAATTATTCAGGACTCTCATGAACTCACTCACTGGTAATTTAATAAATTATTTAGTTGTGGTACTTTGTTTTACACCCTCATTTGTTTTTTTTTTACTAGTTTCACAAAAAAAAAAAAAAAAAAAAAAGGTTCATTAAAATTGACGATCTCACGTCTGTAACCTCCCCTTGTTAGTACCGAATCATAACTATGGAGAGAGGAAAAAATTATTAATTTTTTTACTTTCGCTTTCCTTTATATGAAATATAAAGTAGAGGAAAGTATTGGGATCATGCAAAATTTTGAATTTGAGTTTTTGACAGAAATACGTATTATGAGGTAACTGGAGGTTCGGATTACTGAAAAGTTCGGATAACATAAAGTTTTAGACAAAATTGTATATACAAATTCATCAAGATGAATGTACTTAACTATTTTTATTTATTTATTTTTTGATGTAATGTTGAAAATTTGACAATATGTGAAATTTAAAAAAAATTAAAAACTTTTACATCCCCAGTAATACTAAGTGATGATTTAATTTGTTAAAACTATAAGATTGTTCTTTTTTTATTTATTTAATATCAGATCGGCCTGGTGGGCTCTACATGGTTAATGTAAGAGGTACATTTTTTTTAAAAAATTGATTATGGGGGTATAGTCTCATACAAAAGACACCACACCCCGAACTATATACGTTATAAATAAAAAAAATTTAAGATAAAATAAATAGTTTAAAATAACATTTCTTAATAAAAGTAAAATTTTAACAAAAAAAAGTGACATTTATGGATTTAACAAAATAAATAATTGACTTATAATGGGAAAAAAAGAAAGTGAATTTTAGGAAAAGATGAAGAGAAAAAAAAAATTAGGATAAAATAAAATTTTTGTGTGACAATAACAGAACTGATAAATATAGAACTTATAACAGGATTTGTAATGCCCAATGCAATTGGCATAAGATTGTTCATTTATAAGTAAAAAAAGCAAAAATAAAAAATACTCATTGTATGGATTTATTTAAGACATGATAAGAAAAAAATAAGTTCACCAAAAAAATTTGTATTATACATATTTCTACTATTGATTAAATTATTTTTAGAGAATCAAATTATTTATACGATAAATATTATTTATTTCTAATACCAATAAAAGATATTGATATTATAGGCATTAGATAATTTGATATCGAAGCTGTAAAAATTTCGACTTTCGATTTTCACGGTTATTACAATAACTTGCCTGTAGATCAGAAAGTTGAAACCTTTACACATGTGGACTTTTATTTGAAAACAAAAATGTTATTGTCTGCTGAGTTTACTCAAAAAAGTAATTTTTTTTATGCCAGTTCGGGTTGCTGGAGTGTTCGGATTACCAGATTACTCTGTACAGTGTGGACGAATGTTAAGGAAAATTTAAGGAATCATGATTTGAATAACTAATATAAGATAAATAAATGCAGTGAACACAAGATAGGTAAAAAAAAACTGATTATGTTAGGCTGAGTATAGTTTGATGAACCATGGATTTGTTCTTAGAAAACATGATCTGGTTATGCAATAACGAAATAACTTTGCTCTATTTATCTCTGAAATTCAATTTATTTTCACTATCAAAAAATATTTTTTTTTTAATGATTTATACTTTCAGAGATAACGTGAATCATTATGGACTCTATATTGCTGAAGATGATGGTGTTGTGGATTGGGATTTTCCTAGCCTTGATTCAAGGGAAGTAGTTTCAAAATTCGGCTTCACCTATTTGGCTTTGGTTGAAAGGGATCAGGCCTTACAGCAAGATGAAACATATCCAATTTTGTAAGTCATAATTTTTTCTTAATAATTTTGAGGTAAAGGATGTTCAGTTTTTAGGGGTTTAGTAGTCAATGACCTCCACTTACATCCTACATATTTATATTTTGATTCATAAGCAATTTTTTATGTATGAGAATTACATATTATAATAATTATTTATATATAACATAAAATAATAATATTGAAAAGATTATATTATAACTTAATATTATAAATAGTGGGCAACTATAATCATTTGTGTTTTTTCAATCAAAGGTGAAGTACAGTGACTCCTATACCCCCTTGATTGACTTTTTCATAATCCCTTTAATGTGATTTTGGAGTTTTTTTTAGATATATTAATATATATTGTAATATTCAAGATTTATTCGAATAAATTATAAGGATTTTTAACTGTCATTATTATATTAACTAGATATGAGAATTAAAATTAAAATTATATAACATAATTGAATCTATCTCAGGGTGGGTTTTCCAGATAATAAAGACCCAATTATACTTAAATAAATTACTGGCTACTTTTACAATCCATCAAATCCTAGGTTTAGCAAAACTAACTAATTATTTTCTCTTCCTTGATGATTGATGATTCTTGATGTCTTCTTCTTAAAGATGGTACCACTGACAGTAGACAACGGGTGTTAAGGACCACCTGCTTCCAGAGCGTGTCCACCCTCCCGTCATCCAAGCAAATAAGTGTCTCTTTTTTTTCTTTGTTTGTTACTAATCCCTGATAGTCAATGCAAACATTGATTGTTGCACAACCACTTTGAGTGTTTGTCTATGATTTTCTTTATGTAGATTTTTCCTTAATACTTATTATCCTCTTCTATTTTGTCTTAAATTCACTGTAAATAAAATCATGATAGAAAAATAACAAAAGTTTAAAATATTTGAATCATCTTCTCAACATGGCAGCGATTCTACCAACTTCAGAATGGTGCCACCATCTTGACTACTTTGAACGATGTTTTTTTACTCCATATTTGACTGAACAAAATTAGTTAGCTTGCTTTTTGGTTTAAGAAAATGTAACTAAAACTATTTATACATAAAAAATAACTATTTATCAAAAAAGAGGATATTACAAGATATCAAAACCTCTCTGTAATGGACGGCTACAGGTCTTAACCGCTTAAACCATTCAAGTTCGGCTTTGCCAATAATTGTACCTAAAGTCATACCACGAAACGTGTGTTTTGTGTCTTGATTCTTTCCGGCTTTCAATTTCTCGGCTAATGCCTAAGAAATTTTTTTTTAATTTAATTTTTTTACTTTGTTACTTACTTGTACGCTCCATGATGGATTTAGGGTCCCTGAAACTACGACCACCAATCATTTCTCTGCTATGCTGCTGCTATCAAAGTGTCTGATGCCGAGAATGAAACTAGCATCATCTGCTACACTGTCCGACCAGCACAGCCTAGAGCTGCTGACCCATCTTGGTCTCTGTAATCGTTCATCTAGCATCTGCGGGATTTGGTCCTCAGCCATTCTAGCCAGATGTTCTGCTCACTGTCCTCTACTTACTTTTATGACCATTACAATGTTGGCATCATTGTAAAGTACCATTAGTCGGCTGTTTTCAGATTCTACCATTATAACCAGCCTATAAATTCTACGAAGGTTTGGTATTTAAACAACCAGAGCTATTTCCTTAGTTATTGAAAGGGTCCAGCATTCTGAACAGTCCGTCAGCACAGATTTGATAAGAGTATTTTACAGATGTACCTTTGGTGATCCTCTCTGTTCTTAGGGTACTTCTGGAGTCCATGGTAGTATTACCTATTTGCAGTCAATATCCGATAATGGATTTCAGGATTAACATTATTTCTGGGGGTGATCTGAGTTCCGAGATAGGTAAACTTTAACTATTAAGGGTTGGTAAAAATTTATTAGATTATTTCATTTACAGAAGTTTCACTTCTATTGGTCAGTCTCCAGAATGCTTCAATTTTTTTTTTTAAGATATAATTTAACTGTAAATATAACAGAATCATCTAAATGTTGTCTCAATCTTTTTCTAGGATTGAATCTACTATTCACCATTCTGAACCTGGCCCAAGTTCTACTCGAGGTATTTATTCAATTAATTATATTTAGCTTATATTAAAAAAAAATTATATTAGTATATGTTTACAGTTTTTTTTTTGTTTTTTTTTTAGTTCAAATGGAAAATCAGTTAGAAGAGGACATGAACCGAATCAGAAGCCATATAAAAGCGATAGGAGCTCCAGTTTATCAATCTTTCAATGTTTACGTATTAAATAAAGTACGAGCGAGATCAGAAATTCATTTAGGTAAGTTAATTCATGTTGAACTTGATTATATTTATTATTCCATGATACATTTGTTTTAATTGTCATTAATTTGTATCACTCACTCACTCACTCACTGCTGGGCGCTACAGTCCTTGTAGGACCTAGGCCTCTGCCACCATTCTTTCCCATGCCTCGTGGTCTCCAGCAAGACTCCTCCAATTTTCAACTCCTATTCCTCCCAAATCATCCAGCCACCGGCGCTTGGGTCTACCCCTTTTCCAATTTTCCTCCTGGTGCACCATTTAGCATCCTTTTAGGTTGCCTGCACGGCTCCATCCTTTCCACATGTCCCAACTATCTTAGCCTGCTCTTCTTAATAGCACAGAGGATATCAGGCTCTCCATACAATTCCTTTATTTCGTCATTGCTACTGATTTTCCACCTGTGCTCCTCTTTAACGGCTCCAAAGATCTTTCTTAGGACTCTTCTCTCCTTAATTTGTTGCTTAATTTGTATAGTTTAACTATTTCATTGTATAGAAATCTGATAGCTGATCTATTAAAAAAAAAATTCTACAAAGTTCTTAAATCAGTGTAGCTTCCTCACTGTTCTTATCTTTTTTTTCTTCTTTTTTTTACAAGGGTTAATTATTTGTCATTTTGAAAATGAAATCTATCAGGAGAGCCATTTTTAAATATAGGTGTAAGGGTTAGTCCAAAAAAGCACTATTATCTTAGGTAAGTGAAAGTAGTTGATGAAATTTAGTCAAACTTTTACTGGACCGTATAATATGTAATAATCCTTAACATTTCTCTAACTATGAACCAAATCAGACTAGCTATTTTCAAAAGAAAGTCGTGCCAAGAAAGTACATTTGTGCATAGGTAAGCAAAAGCAGTGAATGGATTTTGATATTGGTACAAGAGCCCGATGGAAAAAAAAGTCAGTTCTTTCATCCCAATTCTTTATTACTTTAATGGAAACTAGTTAAAATTGGTGAGTCTGCCAAGGATAGTTTGGGAGAATAAAAAATGGCAGCTGGTTCAAAATATTTTTAAAAAAAATTAATTTTTCATTCGGAACTTCATATCTTATACTACATAAATGAATAGGTCATTATTTAAAGTAAAGCAAATTTGCTAAAATATGAGCCTTAGTAGATCTGTTTACGTTCAATAGTTCCCGAGGTACAGTTTTTAAAAAGCAAAATTTCATGAAATATGTACTGAAACATTAGTAGTTATTGGATTTATTGTGAGAAATATTTATTTCAGGAACCATGAGACATACAGATGTCTTATCAGCACTCAAATTAAAGCTTATTATACTACTAAATACTAAGTAGTTTCTGAGGTTTATCTTCGTAGGAGTAAGGGTTTTATAATATTTGCCAAAATAAATTAACAAGATGATTATTTCTAGTTGTTCGGACAAGACTGTTGGTTTATGTAAAACTATGTCTCTGGAACCATTAGATCGGCCAGGACTCAAATTAAAGCCAATCGAACATAGTTTATAACATTTAGCTTCATAATTTCTATGATATTTTCCAAAATAAATTGTCAAAATGTTGATTTCTAGTTGTTCAGACTAAATATTTGATTTATGAAAAAACCATATCTCAGGACTATTAGACATACAGATGTCCACCAGCACTCAAGTTAGATATAGTTTAATCTACTACAAAGTAGTTTATAACGTTTTTCTTCGTATAGATTGTAGTTTTTATGATATTTGCATGTGAATATGAATTTTGCATAAGAAATTTATTCTGAACTACTGGAAGTCAATTTATTTTAGCAAATGTTATGAAAATACTTCTCCTACGTAGATAAAGGCCATAAACTACTTTATAGTACATTAAACTAGCTGTAATTTGAGTGCTAACAGACATCTATGTCGCATAGTTCCTGAGATATAGATTTCTCAAAATACATTAACTAACTACTGATTCTACAATACATTTTTTATGAAATGTTGCTTTTAAAAATACTGTATCTTGGGAACTATTGGACGTAGGCAGCTCTGTTAGGATTCATATTTTAGTTAATTTACTCTACTTTAATGATGTTCTGTTAGGTTTTATAGTGTTGTTGGTAGTTTTAATAATGAGTTCTGAATGAAAAATAATGTTTTTTAACATTTTGAAACAGCGGTCATTTATTCTCCCTAATTATATTGGCATACTCATCAATTTTGACAAGTAATTATACATAGTTTTCATTATTATAATAAAAAAATTGGAATAAAATAACTGACTTTTTTTCCCTCATGGGATCAAATAGATGATCCCATAAGGGAAAAAAATGTAGGGAAATGTAGGAAAATGGGAATTTACTATTCCTTAATTTAATATTGGTTGATGTCGCTAAAGAAAAAATGCATGATTTTCATGGTAAGGGAAAAAAAATTATAAAAGATTAATTTTTGAGTTTTTTAAAAACATTTCTTGGAAAATTGGAGGTCCTAGATTTTAATTGATTATCAGTGTCTCAAAATACATAAATAAGCAAATTTGAAGAATTTTTCAAAACTTTTCACTGTATCCATTTTGGGTCCCAAGTTGACCAAACTGGTGAGGAAAATGGTGTAACTGGATTCACCCTGTATTTATATTAGTCTTGTAGATTATGATTTTAAAATTATTGTACAATAATTCTTTTGGACACAATTAAATATTGGAATAGTATCAGCCGATCTGTAATCTTGGAGAAAATAGTGTAAATACAAGTTGTAATTACCGCTTGTCTAGTCCTGCTCATTTGTTTGAATAACTTATTTGTTTCCAGGGGTTTCTGGAGAAAAATTGGAAATATTCCCTGTTATACAGCAGAGAGTAAGTGCTAGGCTTTGGGGCGGTAAACAGAGAGCTGAAACTTTTTCCATGGAAGATGTTGTCTCATGTGATGTCATAGAACACAAGTCTAATAACAGGTCTACTTTCAGGTAATCATTGTTTCTTAATATATTAATCTATTCATTTATATAACCAAAGAATATAATAATCCATTCATTTATATAACCAAAGAATATAATAATCTATTCATTTATATAACCAAAGAATCAAAATACCATATGTCCTCACTCTAAAGGAGAACCTGGAGTGTATGAAATAACCCTCATTTAAGATCTTTTAGACCTACCTGCTCAACATGATTCATTTTAGTGTCAGTAGGAATTCTGAAAGATATTATCTTTATTGTTGGTTTATAAATTTTGTAATTTATCAATTGGTGTTTCCAAATTTTTAATTTTTACATTCAAGTTTTCTAAATGTATTAATAACTTTTTTTTTTTAACCTATCAATATGTGTAATACTGTAGAATTTACTCAAAATTTTTTTTTTAGGAAGTTAGATTATGTTAATTTTTTTAAATTGTTGAGTTTAAAAAACTTCCAAAGATGAATACAATATATTCTATATTTTTCTTATTGTTGTACAACAATGGAGAAAAATATAGAATAGATTATATTCATCTTTGGAAGTTTTTTAACCTCGACAATTTTAAAAATGTAGAATTTTTCTATTGTGTCAATTTTAATCCATAACCAGTGCTACCGATTCACTCGACTAAAAAAAATCGCTTAGCGCCTTGAAAATATTTGCTGGCATGACAGTTTACTGTCATCAACGGTATCAAAACTCAGCTCTTCCACACTGGTTAAAATAAGTTGTTTACCTGTAGGATAACCCCTTAGACTTTTTTTTTTTTTTTTTTTTTTTAAAAGTTACATTTATCCTGTTAACTAGTTCAAGGACTTTTTATCAATGAAAACCGAGCAGTCTTGAAGATACGGCGAGGTTCAAACCTGAATAGAACACGACCATACTGCTGGAGTAGAACCAATGTTTCTGTGTTTAAATGGAGATGCCAACATCAAGACTGTTTTATATTAAAGCAGATTTCCTGATCCTCTTATGAATTTGTATTTGAAGTTTGTTTAGGTCATCCTTTCCCGTCATTTCCATCTTCTCATTTTGGCATATTCTGTCATTGGCGTCATGACAGAAATGTTCATTCTGGCGAATTCAATATATATTATTAATTCTCATCAATTGCTTTTGTAAATTATATTATTAGACCAATTATAGTATACTAGATAAGTTACAGAGTAATAATATAAGTTGTAAAATATTAAAAATTTGATTGTAGGTTGGTATATTGCAAAGGAAGTACTGGTGACGACGATCTGGGCACTATTAAACATAGAGATTTTGAATCGGAGACAACTATTGCTTCGGACATTGTGAAAAAAGTTAATTATATTTTGGAGGTTAGGCAAAGTGAAAAGAGGAGAGAATATATTGCCAGCCGTGAAAGGAAGTCGCATCGAAAGAAAAATTTTCATCTCGGTCCTAGATGATTATATGTTATGTTTATATCATATATCCAGGTATAAATTTGTGTAAGTCATTGTCAGTTAATTAGTATTGACAATAATATAACCAAATAATAATATAATCTGAATTCGCCTTTTGTTTGGCGAAAATCAGATTGAAATTCGAACAAAGCAACTAACTGTATATATTCTAATATTTATTTTTTTAAAAATATATATAGTTGTTATTATTATTGTTAATCAATTGATATAAGTCTATAATGATAATTGTCCTTTCTTGCTTAAATATTATCACAATATGTGGTGCTGATGGTAGAGAATAAACAGAAGGTTCCTAAACTAATGTTAATATTGTTTTATAGTAATTCTTAACTTATATTTAATTCTATTTATATTATTTTATTTCTTTAGAACATATTGAAGCTCAAATCCTTTGCATTTTTTTTTTTTTCATTAAATCTATTCTTACATGTCGATTGGCTTACACAATGTAATGGTAAGCTCTGTTAGATATAAAAAAAGATAAAAAAGAAAAAAAAAAAAAAGACTGCTAGAATATTAGAATTCGAAGGAAAACAAGAGACAATTTTTTAACATGTTAACTTCCAACGATGAGATAACTCGTAGTTGGTAGTCAGCGGGTTAATGGGATCATTTTTTATATATATATTAATTTTTTTTATTTTCCCAATTGAATGGCTTTAACCCTAGAAAAGTAGTGTTAAGTTATTGATTTCTTAAGGTAGTAATGAGTTAATTGTATTTTATCATAAAGTCACTGATCTTTGAAAAGAATTTATAAATTTCCAAAGCCTGATTTCCACAAAGTAATATTTTTTTTAAGAGCTTCATCGAAAAATCATGAAAGGAAAAAAGAATGACAGTTTTAGGATGGTTGTGATCAGAATAAAATTATGTAGTAAGAACTGAAATAAAATTGTTTGTACTGTAGTATGGTTGTATTTGCTCCATTGATAAACTGTCTTTACTTATTATCTAAAGAAAAAAGTAATAATATAGTATTCAAAAATGTTTTGTTCTTGACAAAGTCTAGGAAAGCTTGAGGTTAATTTCATTTGCCATTTAGTTTTTCCATTTTGGATGTTCTAATTATACAAATATTCCAACTAATTTACATTATAGGATGTTCTTATATATAATAAATTGTGTTAGTTATTGGACTGGCCTACAGAAATGAAACTTCTGGAAATGATACAATGTATGTATATAATCATTATTATTAAAATTTCATTAACAATAATCATGCATCCCCTCTTACAGCTGAAGGCAGAAAATATTAGTTCCATACTAATAATTAAAATAGAATAGCCAATTCTAGCCAGAAAATATTTGCTATTTATATTCGCTACCGGCACTGCCAAGATTGTTAATGTCCTCTAACTTCCTATTCTCCTATTACTATATAAATATCGTCTTGCTAGAATTGACCAGCATTGCCCATCCTCCACCACTTCCGTTTCATCTCGCATCACGAAATCAATTTACTCCTATATAATTCTTTTTTTGTGTAGAGTATTGGTGAAGAAGTTTCTCTTTTAAAAAATTCTAAAAATACTTATAGAACTTCTCTGTATTCTGATAAATGATGCTGTAATTGCAGCAAATGTTATGTATCAAAGCCTAATGATCTTGTGAAATAGGAAGGCAGGATTTTGTTGATGTTCTATTAAAAGGGGTTAGGATATTTTTTTATGAAGGGAAGTAAACTTTACTACCTTATACAACAAATGAGCATGCTACCTTTCTGGGGTTAGTTGTTTTGTTTTTTAATTTATATATTTTAAGTTAACTATTTTTCATCCACATTTGAGAACTGCTATGATTTTAAACTAATTAAAAACTGTTTATGCTTTAATCTTAGCTAATCAGTTCAATGAAACATTTATAAATAACTTTTAAAAAGTATTAAAATAAAGTTATAGTTTTTTCTTTACCATTAGTATTCACACTTGAGGGACCAGAGGAATAACCTCTTGATCAGAAAAAAAGCAACCGAGAAAGTTTTTAAGACCTATCTTCAAAAAAATTCCTGTGTTACTCAATTTCATTTAGTAAAAACCTAGTTAATTATCAGTGTCTAATACTTCATTATTTGTTATTGAAAACATTTCTCCAATCGTTTCAGGTTTGAAATTGTACGGTAAAAGATGTAAGGCATTCTGTTATTAATAAGTGTAATTAACTTTTAATAGTAGGCTATTTCTAATTTGTAGCTCTTTGGAAACTCCATTTAAACTGAATTTACT
Organism: Halyomorpha halys; assembly: GCF_000696795.3. NCBI lineage: Eukaryota > Metazoa > Arthropoda > Insecta > Hemiptera > Pentatomidae > Halyomorpha > Halyomorpha halys. Next base: position 713,462 of record NW_027116131.1, on the reverse strand, counting down.
TAATTATAAATATTCAAATGAAATTTAGGTTGAGTATTATAATATTGTCATTTTCCTCAACTGTTTCATTTTTGAATGATACGAGAAGTAATTACATAAACATATTATGTTTATTGATTATTTTGTTTAAATGTAGGATCTCTAGCATAGTTATTTATTTTTCGTCTTCCCCTTGTTGTATACTATTAGGAGCTGTGTATTACTAATTTAACAAAAGTCTTAAATATTTATCAAAATTATTTAGTGTTTACGTATAAATGTCTTAAATATGGGTTTGAATTTTTTTAAAGTAACTTAAAATGTATTTATTTATACATTAAAAGTATATTTATAAAGCGTTACTTTTTGATAAATTGCTCTCATTTTGATATTTCGTAAATATTTAAGGAAATAAGTTGCTATAAAATTGTTTAAATTTCTCATATTTATAGAATAAATATACGCTTAAATTAAATTAATATTATTTCTTTTTTTGAAGTATTGTTAATGTTGTGAACACTTAAAATAAAAAAAAGATATTTTTAAACTTATTCATCGAAAAAATAATTATTACTGTTTATTTAAGAAGTTTTAATTTAAATAATATCTAAATGATGATTGATCATTTAATAAAATGAAGAGTATGATTTAGTCTAGATGAATAAAACACCAAAATTATTTTGTATTGGTTATTTTGCTGATGCATTGGATTGACTCGCATTCTTATAGCCTTCATGTGGAGAAAAAAATGGTTTCTTGAGTTTTATGTTTTTGCATTGATGGAGACTCAAGATGACTTGCAAAATGGATAATTTTTGTGTTTAATTCTCTTAGATTTATTCTCATCTAATATTATATTCAGTTTCTCTATTATGTTGTAGTGTAACTTAATTTTATTAATCCTTTATAGAATCTAAAGCAATAGATATTTGATACAATATTAACACAATTTTCTGATGAAATTATTCAACACCAAATTTGCGATAAATTATTTATCATTTATTTATAGATTTTAAGTATTCCTCATACTTTTCATATGATATTTATAACTATATGTATTCTTGTTCAGAAGAACTATAAACTTATCCTCATAGGTTTTAAGGTTGTCCTTTTTAAAATTGAGAAGTCCTCTAGTTTAGCTGTTTTATGTCCTCTGTCCCTCAGAGCTATATGCCTATATTAGAAACATCTTCAGTTGTCTCATATACAATCATTGGACTAATGGTGAAAGTTATCAAGTTAGTACTTGATCATTTTTACCTTTAACGTGATATTTGAGTTTGTAGAAAATTCAAAGCATAGATACTTATATTTGTTTTATATATAAAAAAATGTTTAAAGAATTCAACAAAAAAATTTAATGGCTTAAAGTTTCACGATTTTTTGAGCTTTAATTTTATTAATATAATTGAGCTTTAATTTTATATTATAATATAAGAAGGGATATTTTCTTTTTCTTTTTTCCCCCCTTGAAGAATAGCAAACATTTAAATTGACACATTAGTGTCATTTTGTTCAATTATTATTGTTAAGACATCCGTGCTCTGATTTTCCAGGTCTTAATGTAATGTTGTGAATAATAACTTGTATATATTTAAAAAGCTTAAAAGTGTTGTATATTTCTAAAATTATAGGATTTTGCCTTACAAGGCTGGACCAATAACATGATTTTCTTATAAGGTATAATATAAATTTTATTACTAATCAAATAAGTTCCTATGATAGTAGGATTGAAAAGACATTATTCTTTTGTCGATGGCAGCATTATTTAAGTTTGCTTACGAGTTGCTCTTTGACGGGCTAAGCCCTCACATGCAGGATGGAAATTTTTTCATGCTTATGTAAAATGGATCATGATCCTATAACATAGCAATCAGGAATTACACTTAAAATGTGTTGAAAAATCCTTCTTCAAAAAAAGAAAGAAAAGCCTGAATGGGACACATGCCTCTACCCATTTAGGCTCATCAAATTTCATTTAATTTTTTTCCATATCTTTCTTTTTATTAGATACAGTATGTATAAATATTCACCTATAAACTCAATAAATTTATATCCTTCATTTTATTCATCATAGGAAAAGAAAATTATTAAAATAAGTATGTTTTGATAAATAACATCCATTTAAAAGAAATATATAATAAAACATAAAATAGGTATATTTTAATGATAAGAAATATAATGAGAATAAGAAACAAAAAGCTTACTAACAGTGCAGTTATAAATAATTTTATCAAGTTTGATCAATGATAGATAAAAATATGGATCGTAATTTCTGAAAAAAATATCTATATTTTTCAATTGAATTCAAGTTATTATTAGTATTGTGTTGAAATGTAACAATAATAGGAATTAAAAAAAAAAATCTTTTGGGGGAGTTTCTTTCATTTGTTTTCATAATTAATATTATAACCTTAGCCAAAATGTAAAATATTATACAAACTACACTAAAATACTAAAGAAAACTTCCCTTTCTCATGTGGAAAAAACAGCTGATAAATTAATGAACCAAAAACAATTTTCAACAGCATCATATGTTCTTTTCAAAAGGCCGTTTCCTCAATTGGGCCATACTGTTCTCCAAAAAAATATTTCAGCTAGTGACAAACTATTGTAAGTCAGTAAATGTATTATCTGTACATTTTACCACATAGGGTCATGTAACCAAACCATTTTCAACATGAATTTTCCACTCTTTGATCCTTATGACAAATAGGGTATTTCCCATTGAAAGGTTAAATTGAAGTTTTATTTATCTGCTATTTTATGTGCGTTAAGAATAAAACATAGTCTCGTTGCTTATCTGCAAATCTTGTAAATAATTCTTTTAATTTCGATGCCTCCTACTTTAGAGAACATTCATTTCCTTGTTACTTTAACTATTTTTGGTAAAAGAGAATTTTTTTTTAATTATTATTATTATTAAAAGATGTCATTAATTCTAAAAATGTAAATCTTTCATAGAAGCTATAATTTTTAGTTTATTATGCATTTTTTTTTTTTTTATGTATATTTTTAAATTAAGAGTTTGACATACTCTGAGTGCATAGTTTACTTATTGTACTTACTATTGGCTGTTTTGTTTTATTGAATTTATTAAAAATTTTGTTTTTTAGGTTCAATTATTTATATTTATTTCTTGTTTTGTTTACGCTCAGGCCTCTCAAAAAATTCTATTCTTCTTTTTGTTTATCTTTTTATGCAGTTATGACTTACTGGTAGATACCAGATTATTATGCAATGAAGAATTCTAAAATATACAATTTAAAACACAAAGTGTGCAACATAGAGTAGATATGGGCAAAAATTAGCTATGGATGAAACTATAGCTAAAATTGTCATGGAGACAATTTTTATTTATCAATAATTCATTCATGATAAGGGTCGTATCCATGGCAATTTTAGCTATTACTTTCAACTGTAGCTAATTTTTTCCCAACTCTGATATATACCAGCCAATGAAATATCCTAATGAGTAATTATTTTTTATTTTTTTCAAAGCCTTTTTTTATATACTCTTAAACTCCTTCCAGTCAGTATCGGCATATGTTACAATATTATTTGGGTGAATTAGTAAATATCGGTCTATACTCAAAACAATGGAGCAAATTAAGGATTATGTTTTTTTTTTTCCAGTTTTCTAAGTTATGTATGTAATTATTTCTCAGCATTTACCGTTGGATCAAAATGAAATTACTTTTGGTGATTTGTTTATAGTTATTGTTACGAAGATTCAAATGTATAAAAATTAACATAATTGCATTTAAATAAATGCTCCAATTAGAAGCATATTTCAATGATTAAAATAAGCAGGCAAGCTAAATATACAATAGAATATAGAAGAAATAAACCCTACAACAATTTACAAATATGACATCGGTTGGCTCTTTGCTTCCTATAGTTGTATACGCATTGGTACTTATCTTTGTCCTGTTAAATTACTTAGGGTTTATGATCTAATATTACTCAGAGAAATAATGAACCATGAGCTGCCTCTTAGACAATTAATTTTTTAGACTATAATCACCTCAACTGTTTCCTACTATAATATGCAATAACTTGAGTGTACAACGAGACTCTAATAATGAACTTCCTTTTTATTTTATATGCAGTAATTAATATAAAACTGTTATTGGCTCAACCCTTGTTATTGTACAGTATTAGCAATGGTTATTATGATAGAAAAACCTATACGTCAATGTAACCATTTACTATAAGATTTCTATATGCCAAAGATATGTTTTATGTTATTTTTTAATACAGACTTGTGATTCAGTTTTTGTTAACTTGCCAATGTTTTTTTTTTTTTTTTATTATTTTTATTTAGTATTTAAATAGTAGTAAATGAAAGTTTCTAAATTGTTCATGTATTTATTAAACCTAAACTATACTTCTAATGTTCCTGACTAGTTATGATTTACAAACTGCGAATATATTTATTTATTATATTACCATTGTATAATATATTTTATTTCTATTATTATTGAGTAAAGATTTAAATTGTTGCAAAGCTACCATGTGATATCACTTTTGAATGGTTATTTATTTACGAGGATGACACATGGTTTCTATATTCAGTTGTTCACTTCTAATTCGCATGTATGAATACTACTACCTTCCTTACTTCCTGAATCTTAACATTTGAAATATTTTCTTTTTACACTCCAGTTTTCCATATATATATATAATTTTTTTGTATGTTAAATCGATTAATATTGTAATTTATGCATTCTACTTCTTAAGGAAAAAGTAATAAAATACTTTAGCCATAGGCATTAATGATCTGTGATATTTAGAAAGTTTAAGATCTAATTTATTAAACCAAAATGTGTTGACTGGCAATGGAATGAAATAATAGTATTTGATATGAGGAGAGGAGTTGAACAGTATTACTATTCACTTCATTATATTGCCAGTTTTTAATTATAAGGGCTTTATAGTGTTATTATGAAGAAATTGCTGTAATTTGTGCAATTATTCAAATGGTTTGATTATTTTTTTTATTGTAAATAGGTCAATTTTTAGTTCTGTTTAAAGAAAAAAGTAATAAATATTTGTTACATTTGATTTCCGTTTTCATTTATTTTTAAGCTTTCTTAGTCCACTACTGTAGATTTATAATAACATATCAATGCTTTGCTTGAATAGTGGCTCATGTTATAAAAACAAATTAATTTATGAATGGAATATGGTCCAGGTGTGGTAAAAAAAAACTCAAATAGTAAATAATTATACTATTTTATTGTATATTTTTGGCTCAATAAAATATTATAATTATTTACTATTTGAGTTTTTTTTTTACCGCACCCGGACCATATTCCATTCATCTATACACACGGTAAATCAATAATCTTCCAGCAAATTAATTTATTTTTTAATTGTATGTATTGCAAAGATGTTACCTTAGGCAAACACCTTTCTCTACTGTCTATCCCCCTATAGACTGTCCCAAAGCAAAAAGTAAACATAGTCTAAAGTACAGTAAACTTTAGAATAAGTCAAATACAAAATAATATTGGAAGGAGATAGTTGACCATATGAAATAGATAGTAGGAATAGTCTGGGTGGCAGTGAATAAAGGCACAAAATAGTAGAAAAAACTATTAATGTTAAAAATGTTAACCAATGTTTCTCTATTTATCTGTTGTTTTAATTAATATTTCCTTTTTGCTATACCTCATCTTTGCCGCATTTACTTCACCTATCTGTTTACTTTTAACACCTTCCTCTTTACCATTTCTAACAAGTATTTTTCTATAATTTATTACTCTAGTTCTATACTTACAATTGTATTAGACTTGGCTGTATTTATTAGTAATTAGTTTCCCATCCAACTATATTTATACTTCCTTAACTTAAGCTTATCATTATTTCTTTTATATATTTTTAAAAAATATCTTCTTTTTTTAACTTATTTTCTTGGTATATTTACTTTAATTTTCTGTCACTTCTTACAATGTTTGTATCTTGTTTTTGATTTAGCCCTGACGAAACCTTGCAAAGTGGGGCAAAACATTGGGTAACATTAAATAGTTATTTTTACCATTTTTTACCTTTATTGATTGTCACCTGGACTATCTTCCTACAAACAAAATAAAATTAATTTTTTCTTTTATCAGATGTGCCACTCTCCAAGTAAAGCAGCAATATAATAAGTTGCATTAACAGGTATAGTGGAACAGACTACTAACATAAAGAAATAGGGTGGATCTCTTCCTCTATAAGGGGAATTAGACTTCTTCAAGTCTGAATCAATTTAAATTTGGTTTTCTTTTCTCCAAATTAACACGGATTAGGAAAAATTGGTTTATTAATAAACTATATCAATATCCTACTAATGTTTGAAAGTAAATTCTGAATCAGTGCTTTTGTGCACTTAAAAGCAATAAATATATAATTCATAATGTACATCCTAAAACAAAATGCATTAATAAATTATGATTTAGTATCTTTAAAAACCTAACTCTTAGTACTTCTATATCCATTAAATTCTGTCACAAAAATTATTTTTTTATCTTTAATGCTTTTCTGTTTTAATTGTAGAATCATATACCTCCTCAGTTCCTCAGTTTTTGAAAAAAGGTTTCCTTTTTAAGATGGTTTGCAACATATTGTTGACCGAAACAATAAATTATAGTACTTTTTCGAAGCAGAATTTAATTTAATTTGTTATATCATTACTTTTTTCTAGGATACACCATTTAAGAGCTATAGGCAAAAATAAGAAAAAAAAGACCTAATTCAATTTGTTACTTAAATTAATTACCTAATTAATAAGAGTTTTAGGACTGCTGGAAACACTCTCTGTTTTTTAGTGATGTCATGATGTCATTAGAATGAATCATTCTTTTTTTTTTTTAATTGTATAAAGTTTTTTTCGGTGTTAGGAGGTATCACAGCATAAGGTCAATATATTGACAGTCCAAGTGCGGTCAGAATAAATCAAATAATAAATAAACTATTTATTGTGACCCTACGTTTTACCCCACTTTACAGGGCTAAAAAAGACACAAACAACTAAAATAATAGAATAGATAACATAATAAAAGTAAAATATGATATGGCTGGAAACGATTTAAAATATGTAAAAGTTTATATAAAAATGAACAAAGTAAATTAAATTAAATAAAAATAAGATGTTCAGTAAAAAATATAAATAAACAAAGACTTATAAAAAATGTATTTGACAATTAATGAAAATGGAAATTATAACAAACAAAACAGTAGGTAAAAGAGAAATATATAAGTAGACACTAAAAGACATTAAATAAGAACAAAATTAAGGTCAATAAAAAAAATGAACACCCACTTTTCTGAATCAACAGAAAGGGAAAGAATGAGATGAGGCAGATACAAGATATCAACAGGGTAGGGGAATGGGGAAAATTTAAAAATAAATAGTTTATTTACTATTTGAGTTATTCTGACTACCTTCCTTTTATATATTACCCACAGTCAATCAATGATCTGAAAAGTAAAATAATTTCAAAGGTTTGAGATTATCTGATGGAAAAAAGAACTGGAAGAATGAACTGGTACTATTTATTTAAAATCAGGCAAAGAGTAAAAGTGTAGTATTAAGGAGTGTTACAAGGCTATAGCAATTAGAAAAGACACATTTTAGAGGAATCAAAAATTATGTTGTGGTTGTCATCTGAGAGGAGGGAACTATAATAGGCTTACTCAACACACTTCACCTATGATGAGGATGTTGATATGTTCTGAACACTGTTGAGTAATTGGAATATGGAGTAAATACATGAGCTCAGCAAATTAATGGGGTGAGGGGAGGAAAAATGAATATGAAGACATAAAAAAATAATAATAAAAATACTTTTATTCTAGAGAAACTTGAAAGGTCAGAAACTTACGTTTTCTAGTGTACGGCGAATTTAATTATTTGAGTGTCATGATTACGCCGTGACAGCTGGAATTAAAGCAAGGATAACTGCTGTGAACAGATACTTTCGGGAGGTTCGGAAGACCGTGAAATTCCGAGGGCTCTCACCCTAAATTAAACTCACATTTTACAAAACTACAACATATTGCCCCTATCCGAATAAACGACTACTGTTGCTAAGAGAGGCGTATGGAGAATTTAGAAGAATGCATCGAGAGAACGATCCTATGATGAGCCAGAACTTGTAGCGTTAATCAGACGAGCTCTGTTCTGGTGGCTGGGCCATGTTGAAATGATCCCCCGAGAAAAGAAACCCACGTACGGAATGCTTAGTGAAAAGTACCAAAGAGCAAGACCACAGCTTAGCTAGAGGATGTCGAGGATTACTTGACGTTCGAAAACGGAGGAGCTAAGCTCGAGATGGGAAACTATGGAAATTAATTACTGTAAAGACCTTTATCAAAGGTTTTCTCGGAGAAACGTAGAGCCAAATATTAATAATAAAAGTTTCAAGATTCTGTCTGTCTTCAGATAAATTGCACAAATTAGGTTGAATTATTTTTTAGAATGATTATCATACTTTCTTTTAAATTCTAATTTATAAATACTTTCTTAGCAAGTAACTAAACAGGAAGCTGTAGGTTTTCTTTTTTAGAAAATTTCCGAGAATAATCCACAAAAAAATCCAACAATATGTAATTTACTTGATAAAAAGTATTTCATTGTGAATGCTTACACTTGTTTTGTTTCTCTATGGAGGTTTTGGGGTAGGTTACAGCGTTGTTACTTTGTTTTGATTATTATTTGTAATGCGAGGAAAACAGTTTTACAATTATAAGTTTTCACAAATATTCTACGACATATAATATTATTGATGATTAAAAATCAACATTGGGTCTGACTAATTATCAACGAAGGTTATATTGACATATTGTATTTATTGTTGCCTTCGTAATGCTGGTTTACTCTGATACAAGAAGACTTATTTTACTTTAGGACTGTTTTATAGAAATGTCTGATGAGGAGTTTGATTATATGTCAGATGCATTTCTTGTAGAAAGGTGATAAACATAATTTGTATTTTATTTTTTCTTCTATAACGTTTTTTCACTCTTGACAGTTCTACAAGTTTACTTCTTCTTTTTTTTTTTTTTTAATTTTAAGTATTATTTATCTATTATTTTGTTTGATCACATAATGTTTTTAGTGCAGAAAAGGACATACGACCCGGTTTGATTCATAGCCGATCTGTCAAGAGAAATGTAGAATTATCTAAGAAAAGAGAGAAAGCTAACCAGGTTAACAAAGATAAATACAAACCAACCAAAATAATTGAAAAAGAAAAGTTACAAGATGGTCTACAAACCCCTCTCTCTTCAGAAAATAAAGGTTTTGCAATGTTGCAAAAAATGGGATTTAAACCAGGTTCTGGCTTGGGAAAAACAGGTTTGAACTTATTTGTTTGTTTTTTAAAATATAATATTTTGTATTAACTCTTTTTTCTCATTAATCTGCACTTTTGGAAAATAATCATGTTGATTGATAATATATTTTATTAATTTTTTTTTCATTTGGCACCATAGACCATGGAAATTTTTTGCTGTGCAATGTGTTTTCTTACAGAAATTGTTGCTTTTGAGAGATAATGAGTATAAGATAAACTAACTTCACGATGCTAAGAATTATGATTTCCATGGTGCAGTGGCAGGCTACTCATAGCTCTATAACGAGTCCCTTTGTGGCTGCTTCTGCAGTGTGTCCTTCCCAACAACTAACTCAAGTTCAAGTACTGTGACAAATCTGTTTAGATCCTTGAATTATGGCTGTTCAGAGTCAGGAGTGCAAGAGCCTTTCTCTGAAGCTGATCAACCACATACGATTTTAAACTTTATCAATTGATGACTATAAATTAACGTACAGATTGAAAAAATAAAATAAAAACATGCATATGTCCCATTTTTTGTACTGACAGTGAAATGTCTCAAGTTTTATTTTTCCACTCAATATCTATAAATAAATTAAAATATTTGAAAACGTTCTGTGTTTATTGTTTATTACCATTTTCTTACTTAATGTTAACTAAGACATTTTGTAAGGTTTTTTAATTAGATTTTTATAAGCACTCAGATTGCTGATATTATTTTTCAACTCGGTTGTTGAAATATAATAGAATTAATTGAATTTATTTTAAAGGGCTTTTTAAGTAGCTCTTTTTAGTTTACTTTTTCCCAACTACAACTTTGGAAAACTTTATATATTTTGAGGGAGTGAGGTAGCTCGATGGGTAAGGCACTGGAGTCCTCATTCCATGTCAGGCAGGAGAAAATGTAATTTGTTTTATAAGCTAAGGATAGATTCTGGAGTAAGAGATCCTATATCCCAGCCTTTATAAAGCAGGTATAGTATGTCTAAAATGAGTTGGCCTGTAGAGAATGGAGCTCGCGCACCCCCCTCTCTAGCTTCTACTTCCCTCATCACCATAATGAACCCCTCCTATCAGGAAAAAAACCCACAACAAAACATTTTTATTAACCAGCTTTGGTCTTGCTTGTTTTTATTATTACAATTTTCATTGAGTTGTTTGATAACCTGGTAGTAGAGTGTGGATGCACTCAAGTTCACCAGTTAATAGCCTCAGTGGTTTTATTTTGCCAGTAATAACTTGTTTTGTTTTTTTAGGCGAAGGAAGATCGGAACCTATTCCAGTTGACATAAAAACTGATAGAGTTGGATTAGGAGTGAAAGCTCATATCGCAGAAATTCGTGCTGCTAGAGCTAAAAAATTCAGAAAAGCAAAAGAATCGGCTCCTTCTTTTGAAGATTATCGAGCTAGAATCATTGAAGAAGCTAATGAAAGACAAGCAGGAATCGATTTATACAAAAGCCAAAGGGTGTGCTGTTCACTTGATACCAAAGAGGTTTGCACTTATTCTTACTTTATAAAAGTCTATATTTTGAAAATTATTAAGCTCTCATGCTCGTATAATTCATTCACTTAGAAATATTTAAGATAGTTATAGAAGTACCTGATATCAGGCCTGATTATTTTTTAATGTAGTTCATGATACCTCTGTTCTTTATTTTAAATGACATTAATCATTAATTTATTGGGAACAATTGTGAATTATAAAGGGTTACCACCAGCGCTTTATTATTCGAAACAACTCTGAAGCTTTGTAACTTTTTAATTAATTATGAGAGATAGTTGACCGTGGATGATAAA
>NW_027116131.1:658460-700410 GCF_000696795.3 Halyomorpha halys | reverse complement strand
TCATACTTATTTGTGTTTCATTGACCGCACCCCCAACCATCTTCTCCTCATTTGTAACTTTTTGTGTTTCTAACCTTATTCCAGATCATACAGGTTATATTGAGGTCTTTTAGTTTGTGGAAAATGATGTGAGGAATAGTAGTCTGAATAATTGAATATTTTGTATAATTCTAAATTTGTTTGTATACTATTCCTTTTCAATTTTATGTTTCTCTAAATGTTGTTGTTATCTCTTTTGTTCTATAGCCCTGATGAAGAACTGAAACTCAGGTCGAAACATTGGCATAAATAAAATAAATATAGTTTTGTTTATTTATGTTGTTCTTTGCTGACCACACCCCCCGACAAACTTCTCCAATCATTAATCTACGGTCATCTATCTTACACCTCATGATAAAATTATGTATTTAAACAATATTAACCAGTCTCAAGAAAGTATAAAGATTATAAATAAAGCATATTTTGTTTATTATAAAACTAGTTAATATCAAGATAAAGATTTTTATGTTTCATATCGTTTATTAATCCGATATGCAGGTATTGCTAATAATCATTGTGTCAATAGTATTCTTATTTATTATTTGTTTTTAGAACGTTATTTCTCCTTTGGAGGAATGGTTTTGGCCAATTGACAAATCCCAGAAGGAAACTAGTGAAGATGAAGAGGAAAATGAAAGCGAAATAGAAGAAGAAATACCCCTAACTGTAAGTTTTTATTATCGTTCTTTTTCTCCTGTTTCTCGCATCTGTTTTGCTTTTCTTGTCAAGGGAAAAACACGGCTCCATAGATTACTACTGACCTTACAATGGCTTTGTAAATGACCACTCTCATTTTTTTAGAACTTCTATATTTTCTGCAGTGAGAAATACCATCTATTTCCTGCTGCTATCCTGGCCTCTATTTCGCTCTCTACTTTGTTATCATCTGTGACCAGGCTTCTCAGGTACTTAAACTGGTTTGCAGAACTGAAACTGTGGTCTCTGAACATCACTTTGCTATTTTCTTCCTTATTCTTTTTTGAGCTTTTCATGTAGCCCGTCTTGTCTTCATTCACTTTAAATCCCAACTCATATGCTGCTTCTTCGAATGTTCATTTTAATGCTGCTCGGGTTCTTGTACCAATGACTACATCATCTGCATATGCTAAATGTTGAGACAGATGATTGTATATGGTCCCATCTGGATTAGTTTTGATTGTACGAATAGCTACTTCTAATGCTATATTAAATAGAAGACGAGCCAGAGGATAACCTTGTCTCAAGCCATTCTCCACAGAATAATCCTGAGACAGAGAATTTCCAAGCTTAACTCGGCAGGCAGTGTTCATTAATGTCATTTTTACCAGCCTGACTAGTTTTTTCTTGAATATCTTGTCAACTGTTCATCAACTGATCTACCGGGCCGGAACCCTTCTTGATATTCTCCTATAATGTTTTCTGTGAAATCGGACACTCTATTATGTAGAAGCACTGCCAGTATTTTAAAGGTTATGCTTAGTAGAGCAATGCCTCTATAATTATTACATGTCTCCTTTATTGTGTATAGGACATATTGCTGCTCTTGTTCAACCTGTCTAAACCAAAACTTCTTCCCATAAATCACTGCCACCATATTTCATCATCTCTGGAGCTATCTCGTCTAGACCTGGTTTATGGTTCTTCATTGATTTAATTATGTTGATAATTTCTTCCTGTTCAGGAGCTTTCACTTCTTCTGCAACATCCTGCGCCTTACCCAGGAGTTCATCTAGTTTGAAGCTTTCTTCAGATACTTTCTCAGTGGCTCTTGTTTAGCTATTCACTAAAATACTGGCTCCACCTTTTGAGAATGGATGTCTTTTCCCCAATAAGCTCACCTTCTTTCCCTTTACATAATCCAGTTTTGGCTTGGAATCCTTTTTTGATTTCTTTGATATCCTTATGAAACTTTCTTGATTCTTGCAACTTTTTAAGGTTTTCTTTAAGCTTTCTGTGCTGTGTTCTCTTTTGAAGGGTATACCTAGTTATAATATAAATTAACATTTTATAACCAAAATAAAATATGGTGTACTAATATCACTGCTTTAGAAGAATAATGATGCAACTGTAAACTTTTGTAAAGTTAAATTCATTGTGTTGAGGCTCAAAATGTTTGTGAGTAGATATAATTGTATTTACAAAATATCTCTCTTGGCAAATTTTTGAATACAATTATGTTGACTTACAAACATCTAGTAAATGCATTTTTTGAGCCCACCAACACAATAAAGTCAATTTCACAAAGTTTATAATTGTTTCATTATTCTTTTAGACCAGCAATTTTATATTTCAGTAATAATGGTTCGTTGTATGTTTAATAAGTTCTATGATAGTTACTTTTGTCTAGACATCTTATATCTTTGTTTTTAGTTCATTGTATTTTGCAAACCAGATATTTTTCTTTGTTGCTTTTTCAGTTGTTTTTTTTTATCTTGGTCTAGATTTTGAATAACCCAAACTAGATTAGATTATAAAGTTCACAAACCTTGTTATTCCACTTGTTTTGCCAGTTTTTAATATTGGTTTCTTTTCATCACAGAGTGTTCAGGATTATTGTCGTCTATACAGTGCAAACCACTTTTTGCATCTAACCCTTCTAAAACTATTCCAGAAACTTGTCTAGTCATCATTAATGAATTGAAAAATGAATGCATCGGAGTTAGTGAAATTCTCAATAGAAACTGTATGGGGATTTTGAATTTTAATGGATGCATTTACTCTACATAAAGTACCAAATTTGTATTGCTGTTTCTCTTTTATCTGTAACCACTTTCTTTTGATTTAAAACTTGTTACATTCCGTACAGCAAATCACAACCTCGTCCTTTCCACTTTACAATCCAGTTTTCAGAAAATGAGAAGTCTTCCTGAATCAAAAACTTTCTCCTAAAGATTATTTGTCCCTTGTCAAAAAAGATCCTTAAATCTTGCTATTATATATGAACCAGCATCTCTTTCTGAAAAACCTTGGTTCCTCCTAGTTACAGAACCACATCACTCCTACGTTGGTTCTTATTTTAGTCTACTATTTCACTAAAATGATATTGTCGTCTTCCTCAAAGCATGTTGCTATTAACTGAGTTTGTTTCTATTATATTAGGTCCTTTCCGAGCACAGGGTTTACTTCCATTTTCTGCCTTCATATGTTTAATTGTTAATTGATAAAAAATTAAATTTTTAATTCGAATAATGTAAATGCATTTATAGAAATTTTCCATTAAACTGTATATTTGTTGTTTACATTTTAGGTTCAAGATAAACTTGAGATGATTACGGTTTATTTAAGAAGAACGTACTTCTACTGCATATGGTGTGGAACAAGATACGATGATGAAAAGGACTTACAAAATGAATGTCCAGGACCGACACGTAATGATCACTGATGACGCTGATTGGAAGAAATCATTTAACTGAAAAAGACTTCTAACCGAAAATTCGATATTTAGGCATTAAGCTCTAATAAAGCTGCTCTGTTTAAAGTAAATGTTATGTTAATAAACATGGCTTCTTTGTAGTTAACAAAAATCTTGGCTATTTTTCTTTCTTATACTGTTCTTCTGTTTAATTTTTTTGTTTTGAAGTTGGAAACAATTACTGCTTAGTTATTTATAAGACATTTTGAAATACTTTAATAGGAGAATTGAGTAAATACTTTTTTTTGCAATCCCAGTGAACAATAGATCTACTTCAGGGACCCTGGAGTTATCAGGTGAGAAGACCCAGATTGGTAACCATACGTTGAAAGACATTGGATTTAGTTTTAATTCCCTGACTCTGGCAAAATTAATCAATTTTTAAACCTAAAACCACTGAGAAATGATTCTAAAAATGACCCTGGTTTAATATCAAGAGCTCTTACTTGCTACATGAAGTCAGTAGATGAGCTATAAGCTACA
Organism: Halyomorpha halys; assembly: GCF_000696795.3. Taxonomy (NCBI): domain Eukaryota; kingdom Metazoa; phylum Arthropoda; class Insecta; order Hemiptera; family Pentatomidae; genus Halyomorpha; species Halyomorpha halys. The sequence goes on along the minus strand of NW_027116131.1, from coordinate 696,497 downwards.
TAGACCATCTATATTCAAACTATCCAAGAAGCTAGGTGCCCTGAAGCGGTGAGTTAGCCATAGATGGATGGAAGGAACAAACGAAACTGAACCTGTGAACAGCCTTCATTGAGGTAAATCTAAAGGCAAAAGAATCAGTCCTGAGTTTCACACCTAACTATGGCTGATTTTTTAGGGTGCAATCTATAATTTTAAACAAATTTCTCAACTATTTAAAATGTTTTGATTTTTCCTACCATATTATGAAACATTCGGATTTACCCAATTCTTTGAATTTGAACTTTTCACATACCTTGTTGCAAATGCTCACAGTTAACTGCACTAATTTTCCTTCTTATTTAAACATAACATTGTGTCGATAAAATCCAAATTTCTTAACTTCAAAAGATGTTTGAATGGTTTTAAATTTTAGTAATTCATTGTCTAAAATATTTTTTCCTCTTATCTAGCCAGTGCTGGCCTATAGGGTGGTTATCTTACCGACTTATTTAAGCCAATATGTGTAGGTTCAGTGCTGCTACTGGCTTGAGGTTGCTAAGGTGATATCTGCAATACTTGTCTTGATATTTTCATCCTAGTTTTTAATGGCTAAGTCAGACATTATTTATGCAACATTAAGATAAATAGACCATCACCTTTTTATTACAAATGTCAATTCTAATACTATTTATACTCATTCTATAAGTTCCACCCATGAACATATTATATTCGTTAATTGTGTTAGGTCGAGGGATAGTGAAATGTTTTTATTATTAAGAGATATTAATATGATCACATTATTATTTGACAGCCTTTTAAAAACTTAGGGATAACTCTTTTATAACAAAACTTCAACCAGAGAAAGATAAACTTTTTTGAGTTTAAGATTAAAATCTTATAACTTAGGAAATATTATTAATAATTTAAAACACTTATAATTGTGGGAATTCATTATCAAACTTTTCTGTTGATATAACTGATGCTTTCATTGTCAAGGTTTTGGTTAGAAATCAAGACAAGCATCTCTCTTTCAAGAACTCAAGAGGTAAAAGTGAATACAATACAATATAGTATATTGTATTTCAATAAAAAAAAATATATGTATGTGGTGGTGTAAGTAGCATTAGGAATATACTAGTAAACATTCTACCTAGTCAGATTATATGATATTGCATTTTGAAAGAAACTCAAGCTTTCAAAATAGCCGATTATGATATTTAGGGGTTGGGGAATTTTATAAACAGGAAAATCTTTTTCCTCACCAAGGTTCAACCTATAATTTATGTTACACTACATAGCAAGATAGGAAAAAACATTATTCTTCTATACAGATTATATTTACAAGTATTAATGAACAACAACAAAATATAGTATAACTACAATTCGTTATTATTAGAAAATAATATATACATAACAAGATATATATATATAAAAAACTTCAAATCAAAACATATAAAAAAATATCTCAATTCCAATACAATGATTTATAACACTTAGATAAAAAGAACTTAGAGGTAAGGCATCATATCCAATTGAGCCTTCTTGCATAATGCTTTTTTCTTCTCGATTAGTTGCATTAAATGTTTCCTTTGATTATGTAACTCTGGGACGAGCAGTAAGTAACCCTTCTTAAGAGAATGTATGTCAGTCAGGTTCTCTTTGCAATCTCTTCTTAAACCTTCTATTTCAGAAAGAAAGTTTTTCTCATCCTCTTCCAAGTACGCCATAAAAGATTCACTATTCTTTAATTGGTCAGGCAGCCTTGCTAAACCACTGAAATATTTACAAAAATGTCTTTAAAAAAGGCGAGATGGATGGTCCCTAGTAAAATTAAATAATCATAATTAATATAATTGTGTATCTAGGAGAATGCCAGATAATGTTCCACTGTATTAATACAAAAAGTTGACACTAATTTATGACTGAACAATTTAGAATATGTTAGGTGGACACATTTAATGAAGAGGTATTAAAGTATCTAATGAAGCCAACATACTAGAGGTCACAACTGTTGCTATGTATGGCAGGAGTGCACTTATTCACTTATACATAAAGAGAAAATGGTACACTGTTATTACAGTAATAAATAATTTATTAGATTTAGTAGAAAACTAAAACTATAACTGGTTTGTATTTATGGAATTTATCCCTGACCTGGACAAAAAGAGGGTCTATATGGGGTTTGTCAACTTCTTTTAAGAGGGCTAGGCAAGTGGAAGAGTTTTTTGGCAAAAGTAGTAATAACGATAGAGTATATTGTGAATGAAAACAATGATACATGTAACTGCATACTCACTTTAATATTCTACAATTTAATTTTATAAATCATACCTTTTCATTTTGGCATATTCGCCTTTCAGTTCAATTTCATAACCATCCCATTTTTTCTTTTCATCTTCAACGGCTTCAATGTACCTGAAAATTAACAGATTATGTTGTAGAAAGAAATATTTATCTGATCATAAATTGATTGAAATTTTCAGTAGAGTAAGTACTGAAATTACACTTCTTTAAAACTGAACTTAAAGATATAATTAGAGTAAATCATACTTTGCTAAATGATAATTATACTCAGGTTGTTCAGAATTACTTTTGCTTCTACTATGATTAGTGCCTAAAAATAAAACAGAAAATTAGGTTGAAGCAATACAAGATAAATAATATTGTTATGCATTCCATTCAGTATTATACCTATAAAAATATCTTACCAGGCAATATGCTAGTCCTTCTTTTCGCTCTCCTGGGAGGAGTTTGGTCCACATCCATTATAAATAAACCAAAAACAAAAGTTAACCTTTCAATTTAATTTTTAAATAAAGCAACATTCCCGGCTGAAGTCCAACTAATTTGAATCAGAGGCCAACTGTAAACACACGTTCCAAAGAGGTCGATCTGCGTTTACTTAACTTAAATCCGGAAGCAATAAAGTTTTAAACAGAAAATTCTACAATCAATTTACAATTCAAGTAAAACTATTAAGTATTTTTGTTAAAAATTATGATACTTATAGGTGCTAATCTTAACATGTGTACTGCCAATGTTTAAGGAAATGCAACTTAAGGTTTATTTCCTATATTCTTGATGAATATTTTGTTTGAATGAACGATCTTTTTTCTTTTATAACAAAAATTGTCAGTTTATATTTTCAATTCATTTATATAACTTGTTAATTTATTCTAAATATTAACATTAGACCAAAGAGACTGAGCCCCAGATATTTATAGTGGATTTTTTAGTCTCGACTGAATGAAACTAAGTGGATTAAATTAACTGTTGTCTGTCTAAATATTGCGAGTTTTGTGTTTTTGGTATTGAGCTCAACTGAAAAAAAATAAAAATTTTTTTTTTACCTTAGCAGTGTTGGAATTAATTTCCAAGTAGAATGCTCTTAATTTTAGCTTCCAAGACAGTTGTGGCTGAAGGTGTTGAGACCAGAAACGAGTACCTATTCGGTTTTTCTCTTTGAGGTACACGAAAAAAGAATAAAGTAAGTCAAAATAGCTCTGTACAAAATTTGGGACGGGGGAAACAAAAAATTAGAATTGCAATAAACCTCTTTTTGGTGATAAAATACACTTTTGTTATAAATAATTGAAAGTATAACATTGAACATTCGATGGAAAAGAAACCCTAACGTGAAATCATCGATTTAAAAAAGAACTGGATGAATTACTGAATACCTTAGAGGCATTTACGCCTGCCCATTTGGCGGAAGGAGTGTAATCGAGGAGGTAAGCAGGCAGAAAAAGTAAAGCCTAAAAGGTGAGCGTTATTGTTTCTTCCAGGAGCGTGGCAGAGGAAAGAAGTGTACGAACCAATTACTGACTGTCTTCTGTTTAAGTTTCAATTATAAGGCTGGACATTCCTATTAACCTCAACATAAATCTTCCTTTCTTTGGCGTGGCCTTTTCGACTTCATCTCAAATCTAATTTTCCCATTACCTCTTACATGGTTTTATGAATGAAATAATAATTTTTTTGTCTAGTTGTATAAGATTTGTTCCAAGAAGAGTTATGATAAACATTTTTAATTTAGAAAAATATTTTTTCGAATTATTACGAAAGAAATACATATCAATTACAGAGTGGATTTAATTGTTATGTTGAATTTGGTATCTGTACTCCTTATTTTACAAATGTCCTTAATTTCGTAAATTATAGGTCTGTTATAACGATCACTTTTGACCGTAAAAAAAAATCAGAAGTGGTAGTCGGAACAAACATATCTGGTCACCAAGTCATTGTGCTCATTTGCCTACAGGTGGTGGTGGAAGGGTGGCTTTCAAGGAGGACTTTGTCCAGTTAGGAGTCGACAATTTTGATTTAATTTAAGTAGTAATAATAATAAGATAAATAGGAATTTTGAATTTCCCACCATTTGAATTTGTTTTTTGAACGAGTACCAAAAAATAAGAGTTAATTTTTTTTTGGTAACGTTTCGGTCAAAGTAATATAGTTCGTCTTATAATCTATAATATCTAGAATTAAACTCTATAACTTACAACTCAAACTCACGTTAATTATAACAATAATTGATGGGCAGGTAAGGAGGCCATCAAGGTAGTACCGGCAAGTCACGTGACTCCCCAGATGTTTTGACGTCAGTTTTATCTTCTGGCGGTATTGGATTCAGTCTGGAATCTACACTCTTCCTAGTTGTATATTGCTCCTGGGCCTTTCGTTGCATATCGTGGTTTTTAATCATATTTTGACCAGTATTTTTCCTGGAAGTGGTTTTCTGATTAATCCATAACCTTGGCTGACCACAATTTCTTACTTCTACAAAATTTTCTTGTAGCACTCCAGTTTATTACTTAACTGTATCGGTAAGTACTCAACTTTTTGGTATTTATAAATTTTTTAAAACAGTATTTGGCTGCTGCTCTTTATGTATAAACTAAATGAATTAGATTAATACTGTTTGTTAATGTTAATAGACTTTGTTGATGTTTAGTTAAAGACCATTATTGTTAAATTGAAATTTGACACCTGTCAGATTAATGAACTTTTGATTAAAAAGGGGATGAATCAATTTTATTACTTTCTTTATCTCAGATCTTCTTTACCTTAGTTTGATGTGTACTTGTGGTTTTTTTTTCTGTAATGATTTAATCATTAAATGGATATTGTTAAATTTGTATGTACCAAGTACTAATTTGCTCATTTATCATTTTAAAATTATTCATGATTTTTACAGATAGCTCAGTAATTTATGCTTAGTGAAATTTTATTTCTTTATCACTTTTCAAATTTTCGAAGCACTACTTTAGTAACATTAGTATACATTAGTAACATTGGAAAGGCTTAGGTTTTGTTTTCAGTATTTGAAATTTTGCACGAGTTGGACTTGAATTCAGATAATAATAATTTTTTATCCAAGAATCCAGAAAAAAATGTGTTAAAGATGTATATTATTATTTAATTCAACGATTACAGCTTATGCAATGAACTGGTTAGTTCCCAATTCAGTTTATCGGGGCAATGACATCTCTTACTCCTATAATATTTTGTAATTTTAAGTTGCCTTAGAAGTAGTGCTCAAATGCTGTTTTTTTTTTAAGTTACTAAAATGTTTTTCTCTGTGATAACTGTGTCTATATCTTTCTTTATTTGAAATATAATGCATATCTCTGTATATATAAATATATGTATTTACTATTGCATGCATACATATTGGTAAAATTAATCTCAGAAATCAAGCAGTTTTTAAAATAAGTTAAGATAATGTTTTAATATTGGCTTATAAATTTAATTAGATAAATTATCAGATAAACTTTGTCCTTTCAATATTTACATCCTATCATGTGACAACATTTAAACAAGAATAAAATAAAAAAAAAGAAAAATGTATTTTATTGCATTAGATTTCTTTTAAAAAAATGTAAATGGTGTAATAATTAAACCAAACAGTAAGATTTAATAAAGGAATTTAAGAAATTTTTTTTTATCGGTATTTTATTTCAAGAATTTTTAAAATCAAAGTTTAGTCGTTCATTTTAACAATCATGATTGATAAATCTGTTCTCTATTTTGGATTTAGTTCTATCTTGGTGTGTATTAATTTTAATTTACTTTTGGTCAGAAAAGTAAAAAAGAAAAATTGGCTGAATTGTTTATTTCAGATAAAATGTAGCCAATAACTTATAGGAAAAATATAAATTTTTTGTATGATAATTTTTTTACTTCTTCAATTAAAGTGACGTTCACATATTTCAACAATTAATACTGGTATCAGTGATTCTTAAAGTTTCGCTTTATATTACAGTATAGTTTTTTGTTTTTAAATAAAAATTATGTTTGCTTTGGAGCACAAAGCATTTTTGACGATTATGTCTTTAACATAGCTATTAAACAACAGTATGAGGAAAAAGTATTTGTAATTTATATTTAATAACATCAGTTGAAAAGTTCCTCATGTACTAAATTTTTTTAAATCACTATCAAATTTAAAGTTGAAGAGGTGGTATAGTATAAGGAAGTACTCAAAGTTTCATGTTCTTTGCACTATTGGCTGACAAAAATTCTGAGGGGCTATTCAACTGCAACATAAACATGTTATTATCACCAATAACCGAATGTTGTAATTGTTATGGGAGCTGCCATATTTTATATCGCTGTAAATAAATTTACAGTTTTATTAAGTTTATGTCATTCCTTATCTAAAATTTTCAGAATTTCTTAATCTGAGGTAATTAAAATACTCCTAATTGAACATCTCTAGGACTTTGAGATATTGCGTTAGGGTAATAACAGCTTGAGAGTTGCAAGGGATCATTTCTACAGATAGCAGAGATTATGATCAAGAAAATGAAAGAGCTTGTCTATACATTGATGAACAACATTTAGAAGTTTAGTTTTTTAAATGTGATTTAAAACTAAAACAACTCTTTAAATAAATAAACAGTTATGTTATTAATTTTATTATTCTTATAATGTCAAAAATATTTGACTTCCATTAATAGATTTCTTGGCTTAGCTTCCTAGGTCACTCACTATATTGCATCATCATTGTATTGTTGAAAGCATTGTATTTTTATTGTTTATTATTTTTTTTTTTTTGTTGGAGTAATGGATGATAAAAGATTTGAAAATGATATTATAATCACAACAATTAATGTTTTTAATTTTTTTTTTTTCCATTTGGCTTGTTCAATTTTACTTTTTGTTTTTTATTATGGTTCTATTGAGATTCTCTACTTTAATTTGCTAATTCGTTTTGGAAAGGGATATTTCAGAAAGATTTTTCCATGTTTTTTATATTGAGTTTTAGGTCCTTTTGAATATTTGTATTTAATTTTTATTTCATATTTTTCTATAAAAAATAAGTTATTATGGCTTAGGATTAATATGTACTTGAAATAGCGCTCTCTGGTCACCAACCTATTCCTTGGTGGGAAAGGAATAGTCCAAGAGCCCAAGAGAAGAAAAAATCGGTTATTTCGTCCCAATTTTTTATTACATGAATGAAGCCTAAGTATAATTACTAGTCAAATGATTCTGTTTGAGTGTATAAAAAAATGAAGACTGTCTCAAAACGTAAAAAAAATTAATTTTTCATTGGAAGCTCTATATCTTTTACTACTTACGACATTAAAAACTATTAGAATACCATTTAAATTAGAGTAAATTTGTTAAAATATGATGACGAAATAACGAAAAATCAGTAGATAGTGAATTAAATTTATTTTGGGAAACCTATATCTCAAGAATCATTTGATGTATATAGGTCTATTAGCACTCTAATTAAACCTAGTTCAATGTACTATGAAGTAGTTTATGACGTTTATTTTCGTAAGAGACAAAATTTTTGATTAATACAAACTATATCTCAGGTATCTATATATCTATATTAGACGTCAAAATACATATTCATGCTAAAATATCATAAAAAAACTTAGGAAGATAAACGTCATGAACAACTTTATCGTATATTAAATTATAAATATATAAATTACAGTTCTACTACTGGCTAGTTTCTCTACATGCTGTATCATATCATTATGATCTTACTTCAAATTTGCTTGTTCTATTTTATGTACAGTGGCAAATGTCAATAAATAAATAAATACAAATATATAAATTATAGAGATCTATTCAGTGTAGTTGCTATCAGATTTAAATGACCCTACACTGACCAAAATCGAACATTCGTCATGTTGGGAGGTAGTTCTGTAGTGCTACTTCAGCACATTTGGGAACCACAGTATTATCTAAGACATGAGTGACTTTGCTTTTTTTCTTGTTTTTTAGTGGCTTGAAGAATAACATCCCCAAACGTAGATCTACTTTATTTAGAGATTACATAAATCGATTTCTCATCTACTCTCTATTTAATTTCTTTATCTGGATTATCTCTATAGGAAGTTTGGTGAGTCAATTCTTAAAAAAAATTCTTTTGAGGTTAAATGACTTCCAATTTAATGAAATTTCTTTATTAAAATTATCACTACATGGTACAACGTTTCGGGACCACTGTCCCATATTCATGCACCTTAAACCTCATAATTTCTTCTAAGAAATCATAGTGTGAGATGCTCAAATGAGAGTGGTGAAGATGCACAAATTGTGACATGATTTCTTAGAAGAAATTATGAGGTTTAAGGTGCATGAATATGGGACAGTGGTCCCGAAACGTTGTACCATGTAGCGATAATTTTAATAAAGAAATTTCATTAAATTGGAAGTCATTTAACCTCAAAAAAAATTTTTTTTAAGAATTAGTTTCTTTATTTTTGGGGTGACAAATTGTTTTTCGGTGGAAGAAGAATGAACCAATTTAATAAAAAGGTACAACGAAAATAAAAGAATGATTTTATTATTTCGAACGAAAATACATTGATAATGCTTACATCACTTTCAATTAATTAATTAAACGAGTATTTTTCCTTTGAATGAATATTTTTTGTTAAGGTGACAAATTTTTTTTTTTTAATGAAAAGGAGAAGGAATTTTTTTTATAAAAACAATACAACGTAAATAACCGAATATTTGTATTATTTCAAACGAAAATACTCTAATTATGCTTACACCCCTTTCAATTATTTAATTAAACGAGTATTTTTCCTTTTTTGAATGAATATTTTTTGCCAATGAAAAGGAAAACGAAAAATTCATGAAAAAAGTAATACGTAAATAAATGAAGCATTTTATAAATTCAAACAAAAATAATCCATTAGATTACTGATTTAATATATTGATTGTTTGAAAGTGGTTTATTTTATTACTAACACAAACTGAAAATGATCCACTTTTTCTCTCAACTATTTATTTTAAAAAAAGGTTTCGGCCCTTAGGCAATTTTCAAGGAGATAATCATTGATATTTATTATAGGAATTAGTCATACTTCCTTGAATTGTCTCTTTTGCAGGCATATTGCCAATGTCATATAAACTTAATAATTTCAATACAAAAACTATTCCATAAAAAATTGTATTTCCTTAACTTTATTAACAATTAATGTAACGGTTTACTAATTCAAACTAAAATACACTAATTATGCCTACATCCCTTTAAATTATTTAATTAAACTAGTATTTTTTCTTTGAACGAATATTTGTTGGCAAGTTGACCAATTTTTTTGCAATGAAAAATTACAACGAAAATAAACGAAATTAAAAAAAATGCCCTAATCATACTTAAATACCTTTTAGTTATTTAATTAAACAAATATTTTTCTCATGGCGCGGCACCTCTGAATAAATAGATTAACAGATTAGTTTTAAAATATCACAAAGAACATTTATCTAGATAGGACAGAACTTAAAAAGTACTTACTATCTTCCCTAAAGTCAGTCGCCTTATTATTTTGAATGTCAATGTATTTTCTCATGAAACCGTTTTTTCTAATCCTGTATCAACTCCTTAAATTTCGACTGTCGGAAACTGTAAATTAGTTATGAAATGAGAAATTGGTGGAGATTACGGCCTCAGGAGTGGAGAACTCTAATATGAATAAGTTTTTGTAGCTGACGTTTCGGTCCACAATTCAGGTCTTCAATCGACCACCAGTTTGCGGAATTTTCATTTTTCAAGATAAAATGTAAATATGTGTATATATAATTTTTCCTAGATTAAGTAAAATGTATATAATTGTAAATGATTCAAAATAAATAAATAGGAGGTTAGAAAAAAAAAAAAAAGGAATTTTCATTGTGGATATTACATCGTATAATGCCGTAAGGCAAATAAAGATAAATTGTATATAGTGTTATGTATAGTTTCTAAGTTCATAAGTTATTGTAAATTGTAAATGTTTTAATAAATAAATAAACTAGGAGGTAGGAAGAAAAAAAAAAAAAAAGCGGAATTTTCATTAAAGTCATGATGAAGGCCTGAAATACTGGCCGAAACTTTCATGAATAATAGAAATATCTTATTATAAAAATGTATTGTGTCCAAGTAACTTACTTTTTGATAAAACAATACTGTACAGGAACGCTCGTTGAAACATCTGTACTACTCAAACTAGGTAAGTGTTTTCTAATCTATTACGCAACACTAAGGAATTGTTTGATAAAGTCCTGCAATCGACTTTCATTGTGGTACATCTTATCAATTGGGACAGTGAAATAATGGTATTCTGTTAGTTAGGACAAAGTGTGTTTATACCCTTGTTATTTATGCTTGATTATAATTTTGTAATTTCGATTGTTAAAGAAAAAGAAAGAAGATTTACTGGTGAAATGGTTGCCGTCCAATCTCATTATTGTAATTTTAGTTTTATTAGGACTCCAAGGTTCAATGAATGTGAATCAGAGCCATAGAAAATTTGAAGAACATCTTGATCTTTTGTCGCGTGATTTTTCGAATCTTGCTAAACTCAATCTGGATGATGAAATAAAGTCTCAGAATACCGGGAAAAGTAAGTAAAATACTCTGGTAAACTGATTTCCTCAAAAATTTGAGAAAAACTAAATGATGCCTCCAGGCATCTTCATGCATTTGGGTCCTTAAAGGATGTGCTTATATTCAATATTACTTGGAACCCCTATACTAGACTGAAACGACAAGAAACTGCTCATAAATTTCGATTGCTAAAACACCTACTTAACAAACGCTCTAAACTTCCCATTCACTATAAAAAATTATTATCTACTATGATAATCAGACCAATTTGGATATAGGGAATTGAGCTCTGGGGCTCTACCGGACCATCGAATGCCTCCCGTATCCAATCCTTACTATCCAAAATCCTCTGCTCCTTATTACGTCACAAATAAACTCATCCACAAAGACCTTAAGATCCCTTTCGGTGCAGATTTCGCACGAAATAGATATGCGTATTTTCATTCCAAATTCCTTACCCATACTAATCCATTAGTTCTTAATCTAACATATCCTTAACATTCCCTGATAATCCTCCGAGGCGTCTGAAAAGAAGATGACAACGGGATCTTCTAAATTAAATTGATATTTGAAGTACCACCAGTGGGTGGTTGCTTCCCAAGATTATCAAGTGTTGGAAACATTCCTAATATTTACTTATTGTATTTTTTTGTACAGTTGTAAATTACAATATACAAATAAAAATATTCAAATATAAAAATGTTATTGAAACATAATTTTTTCTTTAAAAATCATGGAAATAATTTTACTTAGAATTAAGAATAGTAGTCCTTAAAACATATTTTCTTTTTGTTAAACATAGTAGTATACTTTTTGCAATTATCTATTCTGGGTCTCATATTTTAATTTTTACTGATTGTTTGCCTTTGGTTTTTCCTGTCTGCCGTCGGTTGTACAGTTGGTCATTCTCTTTTTTTGAACATAGATTCAGTGAGCAGGCTGTTGACGGTAAATCTCTTCGCCGAGAATTCAGGCCCACTTTAGCAAGAAGAATTCTATACTTCTTCTGTGTCATCAGTTTTTCACCTTTCTTCTTCTGGTATCTTTTAAGTAAAATCAGGGAATTGTCTATTGGCCAGAAGCTACAATAGTCAAGACTATTCATCTTTTGGTAAAACCATGACATATGTTGAAAAAGTAAGGATACCCCTCCAATATTTATGACATTAGCTCAGTAATAATATTTGTTTGAGTAACATTAACCCATTTTTTAATGTGATGGAAGTAAAAGAATTTATCCAACACGAGGTTCAAATGAAGACTGCTGGTTTCGTTTACAGCACATCAACTGTAGATACTTTAGGTCAAAGTTCTATAGGTTCTTTGTGGCATATTGTTGATTAGAGGAAACTTGAAATAGTTTTGCTAAATATAAACAGAGCGTACCAGAGGTGTTTAGTTTAAACGGAAGATTCCAATCAAGCTATAATCATATGGCTATTTGCGATTGTAACACCAGCGCCCCATGTAGCCGAGATAACAAAACACACTCACTCACTCTCTAGCGAGCTTTGGCCAGGGGCAGTCTTCTTTTATTCACTTTATTCTTTAAAGAAAACCATGAGCGAGTAAGGGCACTTCCGAAGAACCCTCAAGTAGCCGAACAGAGGGTAGATGGAGGGACATGGAGGACAAGAAAAATGAATGGCACCATCCACCATCGTCATCAATCTGCAGGTTTCATCCCTCCCCCCAATCAAAATTCTTTAACCTCAATCATAAATGTTCTATTTCGGCCACCCTTCATACCTGTAGTTAAAATAGGTTCAGTATTTAACATTCACATTCTCTCTTGTTCAACCAACCTCTAGATTGCAAATAAATCCTCTTTCCGTTACTTTTTCTTATTTTCATTTTAATTGATTTCATACAGTCCAACCAGCCAATCAAACTGAAGTAACGCCTGTCCTTAGGTTGAACAGGGGGGTTATATGGAATATGGTGCCTGTAGGTATCACTATGCAACAAAGGGTTAAGGAGTAGTGGATTACTGGGATTTGATTCCAGTGGAAGAAATTCTACTTTTCTATTTGCAGATTACGTTTTTCCGATTGCTGATAAATGAATGGTCTGAAAGGACTTCCTAGAAAAGGGTTGGGAATAAATCCTTTTAAAATCTAGGTCATGTTTATTGGCCGAGATGCTTGGAAGTCCCTATTCACATAACATACAACGAGCTGCTTGAAAAGGTGGATAACTACCAATTCCCTGGCCGATTTTCTATAGCGAAGCAAGAATCGATTAAGAGACTTAAAATAGAATCTAGAAAACTAATAGTGTTATATAGAGAAATATTATAACCAATAGTTCTATCCTATCTGTAAAACAGTTTTAGAAGGCAGAAAACAAAAAATCAGTCTTATTTAAAACGATATTCCTGCTTATTCTTCTGTATAATGCAAAGAGATGGGCTGATTTCGACTATTCATATGAGTTAAGTAACAGCCATACTAACCAGAGATTAGTAAAAAAACAAAAAAAGTTATTTCTCCCCAATTTTGAATTCTTTAATATAAACTAAATACTGTGTTGAGCAGAAATTGATGACTACCTATCTTGTTCAGAGGGAATTAATAATGTTTGTTGTTTTAAAACATTACAAAAATGCATTTTTCTAGTCATTTCATTAATTTTTCTTACTCGTATTAGACTAGGTTTAGTACTGGCAAATGAAAACACTGTCATGTTTGTGGAGTGCCACAAGTTGTGCCGACAAAATCAAAAATTAAACTTTAAAAACTTAAAATTCGATTTATTTCATACCTCTTCGTTTTAGACTTATGGAACTCGGGTAATAACTGTAATTTCGAATGTCTAAGTTGAATTTTGGATTTTGCCTCAACGCGTTGCACATCACAAAAGTGGCAGGATGCTTTATTTTTGTGTCAGTCTAATTTAAGTAAGCAACGAAGACGTTTGATTTAACTTAAATTTCGAGAGTTGAATTTTTGATTTCTTCTGTTCAACACGCGCCATACCTCAAACGTGGGAGAGTATTTTTTTTTGTGTCAGTACTAATCGTAGTTTCATATAAGTCAAAAACAAAGAGATATAAAATAATTTGAATTATTCCACTAAAACATTACACTCAGTGTAAGGAAGGTTACAAATACTGCTTTGATAAATTTTACGGTTGATTGTGATAAATAATTCTAATTCTTAATTTAATGTGAAACATTGACCAATTAGGGTATCTTGGGGACTGTTAGAAATGACCTGGGCAGAATAGCGTCCATGAAGTAGTTTTTTAAATGTTTTGGTTCTAAAATTGGATTAAGATTGTCCTTAAGGATGGCCGAAACGTCAGACTTATTAATGGAATATAAATATTTTGAAACTAAAATGGATAAAATTGTATTTATTTAAACAATATAAACCAGTCTCAAGAAAGTGTTAAGATTATAAATGAAGTTAAATTTTGGAATCGTGTGTACAAGGCGCGGAACTTATTGGAAGTTATCTAGTTGTTATATGGACATAATTGATTTTTCCTGCACATTTACAAGCCGAGGTTTATTTATTCTAAAACAAGAAATACCTTCCAGTTTGAAAATTCGGACTTTTTTATAGTATGCCGACGAAAGCGCTGTTGTGGCGCAACCAGGAAAAAATAAAAATAGTTTTTACTTTACATATTCCAAAGTTATAAATTTTTCTCTCTTGATGTCACCTATTGATTATTCTCCAAATTAACTTTAAATCATATAAAAAGAAAGAGAAATGGTACTCCAAACGTTATTCCGGTCTACCGTAACATCTTTAGAATACGTTTACTATAAACCCTTTTTTTTTTTTTTTGGTTTTGCCACTATCAAAGCAAAGCAGCGATATCGCCGTAATCAATCCTTTTATGTCCTGATTCTCAAACTGGAAGGTTTTGTTTAGCATAGATTTAATATTTCTTGATTTGTAAATATGCAGATAAAACCAATTTTGTTTAAATAACAACTAGATCATTTCCAATAGTGATATAAAGCGGCTTTTGCATACGAAGTCCAAAATTTAACTTTAAAAACTTGAAATTCGAGTTATTTCATACTCCTTCGTTGTGGACTTATATGAAATTAGGATTAGTACTGACACACACAAAACAACACTACTTGGTTTTGTGGTGTTGTACAGATCAAACCCGAAATTGAAGACATTTGTGTTGTTTACTTAAATTAGATCAATATCAGTACTGATACAAAAATACCACACCCTGCCATTTAAGTGATGTGCAACGCGTTGTGGCGAAATACAAAATTCCACTTAAATTAGAGTTATCTCGGGTTAGTTATTCATGTCTTATTACTTAGTTATTACCTGAGTTCCATATAAGTCCAAACGAAGAGGTGTGAAATAACTCGAATTTCAATTTTTAGAGTTAAATATTGGATTTCGTCGGCACAACACAAACGTGACAGTGTTTTCCTTTGTCAGTACTAATTCTAGTCTCATGAGTAAAAAACTAATGAAACAACTTGAATAATGCATTTTTGTAATGTTTTGAAACAAGAAACATTTTCAATTCCCTCTGAACGTGATTGGTAGTCATTGGTAGTACTGTACGTAGATTGGATTAAAGAATTCGAAGTTGGGCAGAAATAACTTTTTTTACTATTATCTCGTTAATATGAGAGTTCTTGAATCGTATAATAATCGAAGAGAGACCAACTAGGAAAGCCGATGTTGTACCCCGTGAGCAGAATGGATTTCAGCGAGGTGTCGCTTGCCACCGGTGTCGACATCCTACAGGGTCTACTATCTGCTCACTTCACAGCAGACCTCACTTCGGCTCAAATTGAAGATTTATAAAGCAATCATCCGCAACCGACTCTGCTCTATGGTGGCCCGCTTCTGGGACACCTCTTCAAGACCACGTTAAAAATGCTGCAGAGTTTCCAGAATTCTCTCCTTCGACGAATAGTCCGAGGATCTTCACTCCAAAGAGTTAAGAACAGTGTTATCCATGATGAGCTCCAACTCTCCTCTGTGCCGGAGTTCAGAGAGGTTGCCCCTCCACCAAGAACCCGGAGGTGGCAAAGCACTGTCCCCTTAGTCGACGTCCTCGCCAAGGGAAGGGCTTCGGGATCTGCAGCCTGAAGTCATCTTAATCCATCTCACCTTTTATCCCCCAGGGGAGCGGCCCTCCCCGTTCTTTGTACCCCCGGCCAGCGGCTCCTAGGTCAATATTGTAACCCCCCGCCTTCAGCGGACCCACCTCAACCTCTTATAACACCATATGGCAAAGGGAGGGCACCAGTTACATGTTTTTATACTTAGGTATATATTTATGTATACACAATAAAGGAGGTAAGAAAAAAAAAAACTTTGTACCAGAATCAACAAACTTGGTGAGCCCCATCACTAACAGACTACCCCTTTCTACATGATCACATTTCCTCAGCCTCCTCTTAAAATGCATTACCAGAATGCAGAAAAAGAGGCTACCTAGTTTTTGTGTGATTGATATTTAATATTTCTTACCTTTTAAATCTTTGATTTTCATTTGTTCGGCCACTATAAAGTATAGTAATGATATATTTAATAATTTTTTTCTAAATAGAATATTGTGGTTTATGGCATTTACAAAGTATAAGAAATCAGAACTACTATGTATTTGATATAGGTTTTATATAGAGAAGAAAAGCCAGGGATCGGGGTTTTTTGAGCGTATTTACTTGAAATAGGTCCTGACAGCTGCTTGCTGTCGCGCACTCCTGTGGGTGTTACATTTATTTGATATTTGTCTCGTATACCAAATGTCTATACTTTCAAGATATTTCCACCCTAGATTAGAGTATAGGGTTAGGTCTACTTTTATCAATATGATATTTCTTGTAATATATATCTCGGGTTAACAACCAGACAGTATTTTCCCGGTGTAAAGTTTAACGGAGAGAACAATAAATTTAATTATAATTGACATAAAAAATGATCAAGTAATATTTTGATGAAAAATGTGTTAGTTTAGTGAAAAAAAAATGACAAAACAAACCATCTAATATATAAAAATCAATATTTTGTTAGTACTTTATGCACTGCCATATCTCTCATCCGATAGTGATGAGGATTTTTGGTAAATTTTCAGGATTTTCCCAGGAAGATTACAGGTTAGCTCTATTTTTCGGCAAAAAAGTTATTAACAAAATTATGCATTTTTGATGGGATCAGATAGTTCAAATTTTTTTCATCGTTAATATCTGTCAATTGATTATTTTCTTTCTGAAGAATAAGAAAAACTATTAAACTTTATTTTTATTAGATTATATTAAACGTTTATTTATTTTTTTTTGCTCAATAACAATTAAACAAACATAATGGTAATTTCAGTAAAGTAGGTCAACAATATTGGTTTCTGAAAAAGCAAATGATATTCGTTATAAGTAGAGGGAATATGGGGAAGCTGGCACCAGAGCGCAGCACTAGCGTTGTTAGTTCAGACGGTTTCCGCTAGATAGCAGCACTACCAGGAGTCACATGACCAAATATTAGCTTTTGATTGGCTGCCTAAAAATCACGTGACCGACCACGTTAGTGGTTAAGGGTAGGTCGACCTAAAAATTCAAATTAAAATCTCCCACCATAGGTCACGTGATCACTGGTAGAGCTGATATCTAGCGGACACCGTCTGAACTTGTGCTGCGCTTGGTGGTAAGTTCAGGAACTTCCTCCCAAACGTGCACCAGCTCCTCCATATTCCCTCTACTGTTATATGATTAGAAAATTAGAAATTTTCACCTTGATTTATTCGGAGGACTTTTTTATTTCGGTGACTTTTTATATTTAAGTTGTTCATCACTTCTCTGCTTTTTATCCAATTCCTACATTAATATAACCACCGGAAAGCAGAATGTCTCCTCTTTTGACCTACATTAACAAACTTTACATTCAAAGGCGAAATATTATTTTCAAATAAAGAAAACTTTTTATTTTATTTATCCGGTTCTAATTTATTTAATTAGACACGGATTGTGCCCTTTGCTGCAGTTTATAGAGCCCTAAACCAAGTTTGGTTGAGGTAATCCTATTTTTCGAATTTTCAAAAGAAATAAAACAAAATTTTAGGCCAACAAATTTTATTTTTCGATTTTTTTGAAAATTCGTATTTATCGGTTTCTTGAGGTGCTAAAAATGAATAACAACTTTCACTTCAAAAAAATCTTTATAGACATTTTGATAGGTCAGTCAACATGATGACTAATTATTTCAGTAAATTAAAAAAAAAAATCAACTAAATCGGACCAGTATTAACCATTATACAGCGAAATTAGCTGTTACTATAGATACCGTCTTATCACTTCATCTATGTATTAATTAATATCAAAGTTTCAATAGTGTTCAATTAATATACATACTTCCTCGAATGTAGCAGTAGCGAAGCATTGCCGGGTCTGTTAGTGTTCAATAAAACTGAGTAATTGCCGCATCCGATATGTACATTCAAATAAGAATTAATAATATGAAAATATAATCAAGTGAAATATTTCACACGAGTTTCAGCTAACAACAGAAATTGAAATAATTCACGAGGCGAACTGAAACAATTGATCCTTATTGTTACTATAGCAGCAATTTGTAATTGATAGGTCTGTTCCAACAAGGACTTCTAACTGTTCCGAGTACTATACCGTTATTCATGAATGAACCATTGATAAATAAATATCGTATCCATCACAATTTTAGCTGTTAGTTTCAACTTTATCGGAGTAGGCGCAGTAGCGGTTTTGAGAGGTGGAATCCCGTATTACTCATACTCCTTACAGTTTCGAACAGTCAGAAACGGGTATTGGAACAGACCTCATGGTTTAGGAACACGTTTTCAGTAGAGTATTGGAAACCATCCATATCACTCATTGTCTTCAGAATTGCACCCTGATTTGATAGATGACTTTTACCTTGTCTTTCTAAAATATATTTAACTTATGAAAGGAATATGGTCCGGGTGCGGTCAAAAAAACACGAACAGTAGAATTATACTATTTTAATGAGCCAACGTTTTGCCCCACGTTGCAGGCCTTCGTCAGGGCTAAAAAAGATACAAACACATAGTTACATAAGGAAAACAAAAACATAAGTGTAAAATAACAGGGGTATAAAATGTAAAAAAGTAAGATATAATAAGAAAAATTAAAGGTAGCAAATAGTAAATGTAAAGGGTAATAGTAACAAATAGATAAGAAAAGAAATATTAAAGAAAATACAAATAAAGAGATGTAAAAAGAAAAAAGAATACAGATCAAATGATGAGACAGAATGCATACCTATTTTGACGGCAGTCCCCCTTTAGCCCTGACGAAGCCCTCCAACGTGGGGTGAAACGTTGGCTCATTAAAATAGTATAATTCTACTGTTTGAGTTTTTTTGACCGCACCCGGACCATATTCCTTTCATCTTTCCACACGGTCAATCAACATCTTCCAATATTTAACTTACTAATTGTCGGCTTACAAGTTAAACACATTTAGTCAAGATTTTCTAGTTTTAAATTATTTAGTTTTCCAGTCTAAAATGTTAAAGAGATTAAACTCCAAAGAATTTATTAATATCATAAGAATCTACTTATAAGAAGTAAAACTACTAATTCCATAACATAAAAAAAAATTATCGAATATCTCAAAACTTCAATTTTTGACTTAGTGTATTTCACTTGTAAGCCAACGAAATTGTCTTATGAAAAATGAAAATGAAATTCTGGACCACTACAACCCATTAAGGGTCAGGGGTTCAGTACTTCGTAAGCAAATACTGATTCTTGAACAACTGTTATACAAGGATGTGATTTGTTCATGATCACGCTCAACCGCCAGATATTTCCTTAATTAAAGATACCCACTTTATGGAGCTGGATGGACTCCTGAGGGCTCTTCAAACCGATTGTCTCACGGCTACTTAAACGGAATGAATAATTATCTGCCACAGCCGGATTCGAAGCTACTTGGTGACCACCGCTAGTAGCGCAGTGCCTTACTCTCTACTCCACAAATATTCTTATAGTATCTCAAAATATTTTAACTATCGGAATCGGAAAAGAACGATGGAAGCTCCTCAAAACAGCTAAAATTTTATTACTTTTTGTCGATAAGATTTTTCGTAGTCATGAAATTCATTGCACGGCTTTCTCCAAATATTATAATTAAACTTGTGGGGTGTCCCGTACTAAAGGCGAATATAATCATCATTTCCACTTCTTTACCCACTAGCTCTTCTTTCTCTTCTCTACTTCACTCTATTTTTTAGGTCATTGTTCAAATTGAAGGGGTAAGTGGGTTTGTAACATTTGTTGAAAATTTAGTGTGGATGAAGGGGTAGATGCTTATCGAACTAGTGTGAGGTACCTCAAAATCCAATTAATATGAGATACCTAAATGTCGAATGGGCTATGTACAGTTTGAAACATAACAAGCTCCTAAAAAAAAAAATTGAAGGTTGTTTTCTTAAAATTTACTATTTGCTACATAATCCCTTCGATTATTAAAGTTCTATTTATACGTTTCCTATTGATATAACTTGGAAATAGACAGAAGGCAGGGACTACACATTACCCTTACCCACAATACCGATAACAGAAACGCGGACGGCTGTTATTGTACAGACAATTAATCATCAGGTTTACTTTGAAAACATTAAATAATACTGGAAGATTCCTAATTGACCTTGTGGATTAATAAATGGATTATGGCCCGGGTGCAGTCAAATTAAACTAATAATTTGTACTATTTTTATTCGAGCCGAGAGATAGATGAAGTTATTTATTTATTTTTTATAAATATTTCTTCTCCCCCTCTATTTTGTATATTACCATTTATTTTCAATATATTATCATTTATTTTTTACCTAATTTTAATATTTTATACACTGTTTACTTTAAAATGATTTTAAAATGTGGCGTACTTAACTGCCATCCCTACTCCTCCCAATACAAATGGTTCACTCTGACTTTGACTTCCGTCGAACAGGTATGAATTCTGTCTCCCTCATTTTCGTCCTTGATTTTATTCTTATCCCTTTTCATCTCTTAATTTGTACTTTCTTTAATATTTCTTCTTTTTATCTGTTACTATTACCGTTTTCATTTATTGTTTATAATCTTTAATTTTTCTTATTTAATTTTTACGTTTCATTGTATACCCTTGTATTTTTCCATTTAATTTTTTACTTATGTCAAGTATTTGTATCTTTTTTAACCCTGACGAAGCCCTGGAACGTGGGCGAAACGTTGACTCGAATAACAATAGTACTAATTATATAGTACTAATTACAATTACTATTTGAGTTTAATTTGACCACATCCCGACCATAATCCATTTATTAATACTCAATAGATATTTTATTTTTCTTTAAAGAAAGGTTGTTGCGTGTGGAAATTGCCTTCAACGTTGTCCTTAACGCAGGGTCTTACGATAATGGCATATCGGTACTAAAAACGATAATAAAAAAAAAAGCTATAAAACGAGGGTTTCTGACCTTAAGTTTAAAAAATAAGAAAAAAGTTTTTGTATTAATTTCCATAAATAATATAGAAATAAAATTCTAGGTTTATTTTTCTATATTGAGCTATAATCATAGCTATACTCGACCAGAACTTAACATTGTAGCCGAATGATGTGTCTTGTTTTGGATATATCTTCTTACTCTTGTTTTATAATACCCTTTGCAAACCGTTCGTAGGCCATTATAAAAATAAATTCATAATGTGAAATGATGAAGGAGTGTTACTGTTAAGTATTTATCTTGACTTTTATTATACGCACATCAATTTTTCGTTTAACTTTAAACAACAGTATTTATTTATACGATTTGTTAGGCTTCTTGACTATAGGGATTATTTTTTATTCAGTACTCTAAATTACAAAAAATGTTATAATTTTGAAATAAAAAAAAAATTAATTAATTATAAAAAATTTGGAAATTATAATAATTTATAAATTATGAAAAAACTGATCAATTAAGAGTCGTCTTCACCTTTATTCTATAGGTTCCTTTGGTGTTTTTATAGAGTTGTTTTAACTTCACATTTAATTTGTTCTCACCAAATTTTATTGTAAATGTAAGATTAAAATTTATAATTTTTTTTTAACTTACACTTGTTTATTTATGAAAAACATAATATGGGGAAGTATTGCTGTCGTAAAACTTTCGTATTATAGTTTTTAACTGAAATACTGTGTGTGCGTGTGCGCGTGCGCGAGAGCGAGGGTTTTCAGATTAGCTCAAAAACATCTGCGGTGTGACAGCAAGTTTATCGATAAAATCGACTGACCGAAAGTGCCTCTGTATTGAGTCGATTTTTCACATTATTTTCGATTATCTCAGTAACGGCTCTAATGACTTTGATTAAAATCAGCATATATGTGCATATATTGCAGTACTAAACAATTGATAAATACAAAATACTAAAAAAAAATGATGAATTACTAAAGGAGAAAAAAAGAAAAATTTAGACAGGTTCCAAATAAATAAATAAACGAGACCGATCATTCGAGATTGCTAGTATACGTTTATGATTTCGTTGTATTTTGTTAAGCGTTTATATTTTCGGTGAGAAAAAAAGTTTAAATTCTTTATTTCCATCTCAAAAGCTCTAAATATGTATTTTATAGCAACAGAAAAATAAAAACATATTTCTTTATTGTTCCTGTGAGGAACAATATTAAATTCATATTGTTTATTATTAGTGGAATAATTGAATGAAGTATAAGATAGCTATATTAACGAATTGCAATTAGAGACAATATCAAGATAATCCTAAATTAATTATGGTTTTATTTCTTTAAAGAAAGTTTCGTAAAAACTGTTCACGCATCAGCTATTGAGGGTAGGGGCATATTTTTTTCTATCATTTTATAATAATTTCAATTTTTGCGGTTGTAAAAGCGCTCAAGGATGTCTTGCCCTGACATACTTCTGCGATATAGTCTTTCTTTCAGAACTCTAGGTGGCAGTGAATGAACTGAACCATGCTCGGAAATAATTTTATTTAGTTCGTTAATGACCTGAACAACTGCCATTTTAATCATTAGTCTTGGTCATTTTTGGCGACTGAATATTTAGTCCTCATTTGTCAATCGAATAATTTTCGCCCAACTCTGTTTCTAGTTAAATGTTAACTATTTCAAATTTTTACATCAATATATTTTCGAAATATAAACTTTTGATGTTTTGAAAGGTCGTCTCGCCCATGTATCATACCATTGCTGGTTTCCCACAGGGTTCCTATTTAAGTCCCTTTCTATTTAATCTTTTCATAAATGGCTACCAGAGAGTTAAAAATGTTGATATAACCCTTTTTGCCATGAAACAGAGGTTTACACAGCTACCGTATCGACACAAATTGGCTAAAAGATGCTTTCAAAAAAACATCTAAATACCTTAAAAATATGACGCTAAAAACGAATATTAACTGCTTTTTCCAAAACAAAAACAAAAAATTTGTCCTACTTTACTCCATGCCACATTATGTTTTTATAATTTTTTGTAAATATAAAATAGTTTAATAGAATCAGTAATACCTTTTTCTTACTCTTTGGTTATAATAAATATCAAATAATACCATGCCAAATAAATATTTATATCCGAGCCAGTTTGTATTTTTTTGTTCTTCGAAAGACTTTGTGGATTGAGGTGGCTTTAACAATAGTAATAATAATAATAATAAAATGTTAAAAATCACCATTTTATTATTCTCGGCTAAAGAAATTCTTTCATTTAATTTATTTCCTCTTACAGATTATATCTTAATGTACATTTCACGGCTGATAAATTTGAGAAAAAATAAAGATAAAATTATCATTGTGTAATTAATGGGATCGATCCCGGCGCTCTGTGAACTTTAGATCATACAATATTAATTCTGATACAGTTTATCGAAATCCGATTGCGTATCTTGCAATCTTATTTGCAAACTTGTCATAAAGTAATCCTTTGAACATAATATTGTGCTTTCGTAAACAGTGAATGTGACTTACGACAGCTCTCCCGACCTCCTTTCTCCTCTCTGGTCGTGTCTTAATCGACGTAAGTCTTAATTAGTAGCTAGATATCAGAAGAGACGGAACTCTTGTATCTTGATAATATAGCTATCGGGGTGATGATGAGGAAGGATCTGGAGAAACGGACGCCTGGAATCAAATGGAATTCCCCACTCAAAGAGCCTCAAGTCTTTGGGTTATTAAATTCTTTTAATTCCGTAGAACGAAATTAAATTCTTTTCTGCGTTCCTGGCTTCATTTGTAGCCCTAAATATATAAGAAATTTGTTTGTTAGAAAAATTAATATTTGTTTACTGTTTTATGTTAACCGACGTTTCGGCCTACGTTATAGGGTTTTAAGGGTAAAAGAAATTAAATGAAGTAGAAATAAGTGGATGAATCTAAAATTCACGAAAGTGATATGTTTGTATTCTTAAACGATTTATGTACTCCTCATGGTTTTGGTCTGCCCATTCTTCCAACAGCATGGAATAAGCTCCCCCCCCCCTTTATATTCTTGGTTTTACCCATCAGTGTCATTTAACTCGGCCACTTGGTTATATAATGGCGTCCAGTTCATGTGAAATTAAATCAGTGCCCGCTATTATAATTGTATACATTCTCGTAAATGATTTTTATCGGGACACAGTTCACACACGAATTAGACATGAAATGTTGAACGATGTAGCAATAAAACATGTATATAAAGAAGTTAACTATAAATGTTCTCTAAAATTGATTTAGTGAACGCGGCTCAGGAACCATACTGGGTCGCACAGCTACATTAAATATTAGATTGAGAAATATCTGAGACAATAACTAAATACAATTACATAAATTAACATTAGACTAGTTTAGAAGTTTGAATTAAGCTGAAAAGGTACGTAATACTACCTGTAGGGGTGATATTTAACATGAAATTAGAGATTTGAATGGAAAAGGGATTAGAGATTTGAATGCTTTGTATGAAAAGAGATAGATACAAAATGTGGGGCTCAGCATAGCTACGGGTGCTTTCCGCTCCAGCCCTATCGACAGTCTGTATGTCGTTGCTGGCGAGCCTCCGCTTAACGTACGAAGATAATGACTTGATTTCATTGACTTTGTCGAAATCCTCTCAGCTATAAACCATCCTAAGAATGAATTGTTTGCAAATATACAACATCTAAACCAGCAGCAAATCGACTTAACAAAGAGAACAGTGTTTACAATCAGGGTCTCTACTTTACTGCTCAGTTTAGACCTAGAAATACCTACGTTGCAAGAGACTAATTCCACCATCATATTCTTGACGAATTCCCCCCGTAAAATTCGTCTTCCCCTTGCAAGGCCGCTTAAAAACAACAATCCAATATATCAGTATAAATATGAATTTCTTGGACTGCAGGAAAAATTAGGTGACGAAGTATCCAAAACCAATCCAAAAATCCAAGAACTCCTTAGGCGTACGATTGTGTGCCATGACCAACAGTACCGATTCTTTCTTTCGCTGATATGTAGTAGCCATAGTTGTAATTTAAAAGTGCTTAAATGTTTTTCATCCCACAAATCATAAACCAAAAAAAAATCTGTACTTATTCATTGTCAGTCCTACATAGTTTAAGAAATATTTTCTCAACAAACTCCCTAAACCAAAACATACATTATTCATTACAGTGCGCCATTGTGGAATTGCAGGTAACGAACTGGCTGCTCGGGCAGCAAAGGTGGCGATTTCTGAAGAAACTCCATATATCATGGAGTGCCTGTCGATGACTTCATTGCCCTCATTAAGCAGAAGATTAGAATGAAATGGAAACCACTATGGGAAAATGTTACTGATAATAAATTAAGAGAAATCAGAATTGACGTCTCCTCTTAAATATCGTCAACTAGAAATGTGCGCATAGAGGATTTTGACACGCATTCGAATCGGCCATACGCGCCTGACCATGGGTTATCTTATGGCCCGCGATTCTCCACCTATATGCCTAACCTGCTGAACAGGACATTTTGTCTGAATGCCGAGCATTTGACTCCCTCAAATCTTTATATGATTTACCAGCGGATCTCCATTCCATGTTGCAGGATAACAAACTAAACAAAACAAAGACTGTGGATAAGCTTTTTGAGTTTCTCCATCATTCCAAACTCAACAATAAAATTTAAACAAATTTCACTCCGGTTCCCATGTTGCAGTAGTTTCACATTTCAATATAATAGTAGCCACAAACCCCCGTTCAGTGCGTGATCAAGAGTACAGCCCAAAAGTCTTAAACTACAAGACTTTCTTTGCTAATTCCGAAATTAAGGCAATGACCCATTAGTGGTTGATGCCTTAAAATTATTAAATAAAAAACAAACAAACAAACAGATACATTGACAGTTGTGAAAATGGCAAATAGATGTAAAATATTTAAAGAATACAGATTAAATAAAGTACAATATATAATAAAAAAAAAATTCCGAAAGTGGTTCTTTTGAATCTACAACCCTAAGGCGATTGAGGAGTCTCCATCAATATGAAGTTAACTTTATGTTTAAGTTTTTTTTATATTAGGTCGGACTCCTAGTAAGAAAGCTGTCTCTTTCTTATGATGCAAAAAGTGAGTAGCTTCGGCCTTCTGTAGGAGCATCTCCGCTTGACTTAATGGTCCAAGAAGGTTGACCCTCGCCCGGAAATTCGTTGGAGTAGCAGATATGAACTTCTACAACAATCTGAGACTTTACCAGCCACTGAAACGTGTTTTTACTAAAAATTAAAAATTTAAGTATATAGGTCTGTCCGTATGTGTTTGTTCCTTATATTATATTTATTATTCTGGGTGGTAGGGTCGGCTTAAGTTAATACAAGGCCCTGAGCAGAACCTTAATGTGAGGTCTTATATTTTATCAAATATCTCAAATTAAGGTTTATCTCCTTCTACGCACTACCAACCTAATATGTGAACTGTAATAACTCACTTTGAGTTTTATTTCATCTGAAACTGTTAGACAGAATTTTTAAATCATTTTTTATTCTTAGAGTGAGATCCAATGGGAAAGCCTGCCTGCGGTCCACCCGGCCTAGTCCAATAATGGTGTAGCTCAAATCGTTCAGTTGGAACTTTTTTTTTTTAATTTACCAATATTTTATAGCGCTATCTTGTTGCTTCTGATCGCTTTCTTGATAAAGCAAATACTGAACAGGTTCTAAATTTCATTGCAGAAATCGATATCTATATTGTCTTCAAAACTTGATGTCGATAGTTAGAGGAAGGTTTAGAGTTTAGGTTTCTAGATCGTGAGAAAATAAAATCAAAGAAGAAAAATCAAGGTAAATCAAACTAACAAAATAATACTTAAAATAATCATCATGGATTTACCTCTGATTAATAAGATTAAACATACTGTTCTAATAATTTCTCTTCAACTAATTCAGAGTACGAATAAAACTGTATTTGATAATAATTGGCAGTTGTGAGAGCTGATTCTTGATAACCTGCCGTGATACCCCACTGATTGGGGCGCTTGTTGCCGAGTGGGTCATCTGGATATGCTGATGACATGACGAACTACAGCTAGAACAACAAATCACACGGAGACAATTAAATTCTTTGACAGTCTCCCTGCTTCCTTCAATCCAGTATTCCTGTCTATCACTCCATCCCCCCTTCCTGCGAGGTGGCAGGGCAGGAAAGGTTCCAAAAACCCTATCAACATCACCTTATAACTCCATCTTCTAATGCACCTCCCTCTCCCTCCTCCACACTTCTGTTCGACTTCTGACTGTTTTTCTTATTATTTTACCATTATCTATTGTCTTTAATAATTAATGTTTTATTTTCTCTATCTTCTATGCGAATCAACACGAGGAGACCCCTCACTTCCTGATTTTAAAAATAATACCATTCAGGATGGATTATTATGTAATAAATAAACATTACACGTAACCTCAAAATACCAAAAGTAGTAAAAGGTAATACGCAACAGGATTTATTCCTTTTTTCACAGTAAATCATTCACTAATTACCTATTTCTTTTCTGTTTTAGAGGGATCGAAAATAAGAAAAAAAAACATTTGGAAATAAACGGCTATATTTTCCTAATATTTCATTTGTTTTGTTTATGCGTTTTTCTAATTCCCGTTTACCCTTTGATGTTGTTATTGCCGCTTGTTTATGCTAGTCCCTCCTTTACCTCCCCACTCATATCTCAATTCCTCCTCGCAACGAAACTTAACTCAATCATACCTTAAGAAATAACAGCAATCGTTCAAGTTGAAATAGCATATAGGTAGATAGCAACGTAACAGTCAGGGTATTATTTAACCGTAAAATAAACCAGGATTTACTGATGGAATGAGGGACTTGGGAGGAGGAAAACAGATGGGAAATAGTTTTTCATTAGGAATTGGAAAAAAAGAAATAGAAGCTTTGGAACTGATCAGTGGTAGAGGCTAGCTTCTCAATAGAGGATACTCTTCGGTGTAACAAATGGGAGGGAGGTATTAGGGGGGAGACAGATTGCGCCAGTGGGGCTTCATTCAAAATAACACCAGGATCCTTCTAATCTTCTACGGACTTTATTTTACCTGGCTCCCAATCACAATCACTATTTGTAGCTGATGTAAGATAAATATTGTTTTTAATATTTGAAAAGGCGTTTTATGATGTGAATATTTGAGTAAAATATCCTGTATTTCTTCTGTTCTTACTCAGAGTACTTTTTGCCTTCGTCTAGGTTTGTATGAAGGAGTATTCTTAAACATCTACTTTAACACATTTGTGGTTTTTTAATAAAGTTGATGATTTCGAATAATTGAAAATTGGTGTAGTAGTTAGTATGGGAGCTGAATGTAGTGCTATGGTACCGTATCCTGGGCCTGGGTTCCAATCCGGCAAAATAATTATTTATTATGTCAAATCAGACATGAGTCGACTCTGGGACACACCCAACCTCTATATGCCTTGGCTCTGTGCTCAAATTCCAGGTCGCAACGGAGTGGAAACATGCTATTGTTGTTCCACTCCTCAAGCCCAGAAAAGGGGAAGGGAATCCGGTAGACTACCGGACCATCAGCCACCTCAATCATATCTCAAAAATATATGAGAAGCTAGTCCCCATACACATCCGCAAACACTGTGACACACACGACGTCATCCCCCGGAACAAACCGGGTTCTCGCGTGGTGTGAGCTGCTACCACAATGTGGCCAAGCTGCAAAGCGATGCAGCAAACAACCTAAATAGGAACCTTGCCACAGTCATGATCTCACTAGACTGTACACAGGCATTTGACTCTGTATCCCACTCCACACTAATCCAACAACTCAGGCTTCACCAATTCCCGGACCAACTGGTCGACATCAGTGATGTGGGTCCTATCAGTGATCGTACTTTCTCAGTCCGGGTCCAAACTGAAATCTCCACCCCAAGCCCGTAACTTGTGGCGTCCCCCATGGTTAAAATACCAAAGGTAGTAAAAGGTAACACACAACACGATTTATTTCCTTTCTTTTTCACAATAAAGTACTCCCTAATTCATGTTTCTTTCTGTTTTAGAGGGATCAGGGGGAAAAAAAAAAATTCCTAGGAACTCATTCTCTTTCCAGTCCTCTATCGACGATCTTAGTTGTTCTTCTCCCAACTTGATCATTTTGGTGTTCATAAGAGATATCATATTAGAGATGAGAGTCATTCTAGAGAGTCGACGAGAGATAAATCCTTACACAACACTTCTGTAAATGTCGACAGACCAAATGAAAATATTAACACTATATATGGTTGAATTATACGTGACAATCATTCAAAGTGGTAACGGTATTTTGCTTTTTTTTATACGATTTAATCGTTCTTACAATGCTTAAGTGGAGTGACCTGTGCGATTCGCGATTTTGTAGACAGCTCGGTTGTAACGGCGATGGTCAGTCAGTCTCTTTTGGATATGGGCGGATAATTTAATTTGTTCATCGAAACTTCAGCAATAACACTAGAAAATGTTTTAATCTGTAATGATTTAACTTTCACTAGCTAGAGCTATCATTAATACATTTATAACTGAATAATTATATATTTGATTTAATTTTTTTCCTGAACTTGGAGATCAGAAATTCTTTCCTTCACCAAAAAAGATGGAGATCAGAAGAGTTTTTCAGTTTTGAAGGAAGATACTGTCTTGAAACATAATTCCCAGTAACGTGGATAGGTATTCACGGTAAATTCTCTACCTGTTCTTGTAGCCAAATCCCCTTTTTTTCAAACAATTTGCACAAAGAAGGATTAAGGTTGATTAAACCCGGGATCTTAGACGATTTATCAAGGATTTATCGTAATTGGCTTTTAATGCAACAACCGTTCTGTGGCAATGTTTTTTCATTTTCTTTTATGCTACTGATTAAACTTTTGTTTGAAATTGTAATCCAATTCCAATTTAATCTAGAGGGACGCTCAAATTGAATTAAAAAATTTCCGGTCGGATTCACAATACAAATAACAGATTAGTTCTTGGCATAATATCCTACGAAATCCTGAGGTAGTTCTGGTATAGAACTATTTGATTTGACAAAATTACGATATTATTTGTGTTAAATAAATGAAAAAATAAATAAATATTTTTATTTAATACTAGATTTTCCTTGTGGGTCTTTTTCATTAACAATTAATTATGGGGGGGGGGGAGATAGTCTCTTGTAAAATACACTCCTATCTTACAATGCTATAAATATTGAGCAATTGTGTTAAATAACGAAAATAACTGCCGTCAACTGGGAGTAAAAGTTTTATAAATCAGTTTTTGATGAAGTCGTCTATTGATTCCATTTGTAATTGGATGTTTGTTACACAAGGATGGACATCCATTGCGATAAGTAAGACCTTATTTTGAAATGATGATATTTTTTTCCTTTTCGAAAAGGAAAAAAAAATACTAATTAATCGTAAACGAATTAGATCTCTGTGGTGTGATATATCTGAGGCGTGTGCTCTTTATCTTGTAGTTCCAAGGTGGCTAGGAATTATTTTTAGTATAAGTACGTGCTTTATAGTCTTTTGGTTAGAACAAAAACTTTATGACATAATAAATTCTCGTGCGGTCGAGATAGCTTAGAAGATATTCAGCTATTTGTAAAAAATTAACAAATATGTTAGGATTTTTATCTTTTCGACCTTATTTTTGTCGGTTACTCTTATTTTTTTTTTTTTTGTTTCATTATTTAGCTGTAAATTGATACCACACAATTTTTTTTATATGACTAGCTGATACGGCATGGTTCGCTATTGCTATGTTTGAGGATGTATGTAGATTTAATACAATCGATAGTTTGTTATCAATTTTTATATTTGGTTAAAACTAAACATTTCGAAATACTTCTTTATCATGGTTTGGTAACATAAATTGAACCAATAAATAAAATATAGGAGTGAACCAATCTACAGCAAATTTTGCAGTGGTTTAAGTAACGTAAAAATTATAATAATAATAAGTAACATTACGATTTCGTGAAATAAATAATTTATAAATAAAAACCCTCTCTCTGCTTCAAATTATGGAAAAAATTAAGATATATTTTTATGTAAATATAGTTGTAAATGTCAATAAATAAATAAGTAAAACGCTATCCATTGGTAGCACTCAAATAATATTTCTACAGAAGAAGGTCTCGAGGCATCTTCTTTTCAGGCTCCTGAGGAATGGAAGAGAAAGCAAGATTAGAAACTAGTGGGTTTGGGTGATCAAGGAGTTCATTTTGGAAAGATTGATATCTGGTTCAGACTAGATCGGTTACATATGGATCATTAAAGTCTTTTTGGATGATTTTATTTGTGACAAAGTAAGGAACATTGAGGATTTGACGAAGGATTTTGGATTGTAAGGATTGGATAAGAGAGGAATTTGAAGGTAGTGCCCTAAAGCTCCCTATGTTCAGATAGGTCTTGTTGTAGTTATAGCATTATTATGTCCAGTAAGTGTTATTACAGTCGAAATCGACGTGCGGTTTCCTGACTTCTCAATCTTGTTTGAGGATTCCAAGTTAGTCGTTTGTCCAGATGTAGTCCAAGGTAGCGGATCCTTTGTCACAAAGAAAGTAATTCATAAAGAGCTTAATGTTTTATATGTAACTGATCAAGCCTGAACCAGGTATCGCTCTTTCCATAATAAACAGCAGAACAACCCAAACCCACTACTTTCTAACTTTGCTTCTTCTTCTATTCCTGTTATTCCAAGGCGCCTGAAAAGAAGAAGGACTCGAGACCTTCTAGTGTAAGAATGTTATTGGTGTAACATACATTGATATGAATCACAGCATTGTACGGTTCCCGCCACATTTAAATAAATCTTTAATTTAAAATAAACATATACATAAATATTTTAGTTTTAAGTTGTAAATTTTAAGAATAAAACAAAAAAAAATGTCTATAAGCGAACAGTTTCAGAAGACAGTTTCATTCAAGTTATTAATAACTGGTTTCGTTACGCCTAATACAATCAGATTCCTCTGCCCTGTAATTAATAGGTTGATTACGGCATTGCTAAATAGAGTCATTGACCCCTAGAAAGCTTTCGCATCTGTTTGTTCTAAGGCATCGCTGTGGTTTCCTTTGTTTGTGTTGACAGCACCATAGGATATGACTTTTGAAAATTACCCGATGTACAGTTACATATTCTTTAATATTAATATTAATATTTTCGAAGAATCTCTGATGGCAGGATTGTTTAAATTTTACGGTTTCATGGAAACTACATGCAGAGTTGGGTAAAAATTAGCTATAGTTGAAACTAGTAGATAGAATTGTCATGGATACGATATTTATTTATCAATGGTTCATTCATGAATAAGAGTCGTATCCATGGCAACTTCAACTATAGCTAATTTTTACCCATCTCTGCCTACATTTGTACCATAAATAGAAAACCTGTTTGCACTCGTGTTGATGAATTAGTGGTTTTATTGTTTTTAGTCGGAACACTCCAGTTGTTTATTTATTTTTCTGGAAATCTGATATAAGACTGCTGAAATCTCAGCAGGGCTTAATCTTTTAAGAGTCTATTATTTGATTCATAAACATGTAATGCATTAATATTTAGTAATATAAGGAGACTGAATGACTGTCTCCTACTAAAGAAGTTACTGCTCGATATAAATTAAATGCATCGTATAAAGTGAATATTAAACATTGCTAAGTAAATTTCTGAAATATTTTTAATTAGAAAATAATTTGAGATATAAAAGGAATAGAAGGAAAGTTGTTTTGAATTCATTACTTAAATATTGTTTGCAGTATTTTGAGTTCAAAAACACTTACGGGAAATTATTGAATAGCTTAAGACATCGAATTCGAAAAGTTGGTTGTGTAGTTCACACAAATTACCATCCTAAAAATGAGGAGGTTATGTGACACCCCCTAAACACATTACCCTCCATCTGGCTTCGCCGTAGTCGGGTAAAAATTAAGCCAGTTTTTATTTTTATTTTTATCTTTAATTCCATTATACTCGTATTTATCCTTATATCTTTATAAGATTATAATATCATATTCAAGATTTTATTTTATATTTTCAATATCACTTTATTATTATTATTATTTGATACCAGCTAACGCGGGAACTACTGCTGTCGACATGCAAACGCCATATAGTAATATTTGTACTATTTCTTGTATATACTTTTATTTCATATATGTAACAACTAAATAAGAAATTGTAATATTCATAAATGTACCATTTGTATTAATAAATATTACAATAGAATCTGCGAATACATTGAAACCTAACGTCTTACAACTGGCAGCTCTCGATTGCGTTTAATGGCTCAGAGACTTAACTAGCCAAAAATTGTAAGAACTCAGTGTGAATTCTCGCCTCAGAGGAATCATATCTAATGAAGGTAAAAGATAAAATTTCCGGACTTACATACCCCTTCTTGCCTACAGGAATTGTGCCCTGTAGAGTAAAGTTACCTTCCTGTAAGGCCCGGCAGCTGGCACCCAGTCAAGTCTGGACTTGACCGGGGCATTCTTCTTTCGCGCCTGCAGACATTGCAGACACTGTAGAGCAAAGTTACCATCGTCAGAGCACTTACGGCTGGCACCCGCAAGACTCATACAGTCTATTCACCTCCCAAGGAGCTACGTTACCAAAGTGAGCACGCATTCGAGGCCGTCTAGGGTAGGGTACCTAACATTATTAATTGGAGCCAGATCTAACCCAACCACCTAGAAAATTTAAAATTAATGACCTTACCTAAATTGATGTTGGCTAGTTAGTTTTGAATTAATGACTTCGATTCATTATATTATGATTAAAATTAGCGGTATATATGCCTGTATGTGTATATGTGTGTTTAATTTTATATTTTATTTATTTAGATCCTTATTTTTATCGCATTCTTTTATCATTTTGCTCTGTTGTATTCTTTAGTTCTCTATAGTTTTAATGCTTCTTTCTTTTGTAAATTCTTTATATTAGATATTGAATACATTGTTGTAAGTAGTATAATATTATATATTTTATTCTTTTTTTTTATATTTTATATTGTATTCTTATCTTAGCTCATATTTCATTTGTTCGTATGTTGTGATTTGGTCGAACCATATTAGTTGTACTTTTCTGAATAAATAAATGAACAAAGTTACTCGAGATACTAGGTGGTTTGATTACGGGCTGTATCATTTAGTGAGCTCTGTAAAATGTGGACCCGTTGCTAATTTTTATTTGTAAATAGTGCCTTTTTTAGTCAGGTTGATGTCCTCGACTATTTCATGCCATAAAAGATAGGATTTCTCACTTTTTTTAGAAGGATCACGTATATTCTCCGAACGTAATGTTTATATTGTTTATTTTACGTTTTGGATATCAGAAAACGTGTGGTATTGGCATAAGGAATGATATTTTTTAACCTCAAGTAGCGGGTTCGAAGGAGAATTGTTATAAAAGCTTCTTGTTGAAATTAGCCTGTTCATTTCATTCTTGGAATTTCTCTTAGATTGTTAGTACTGTCAACAGTGGTTGTTAGTGCTGTCAGCAGTTGTTTTTTGTGCGTTGTTATTACAATATTTGGACTAAAGGTTAAATATTTTATTCATTTTATTTTTAAGTAAATATTCTCTTATTATTTACAAATATGTAATATTCTGTGAAGGTTTTCATTTGTGAGATTATTTTTTCTTCTGTTACTTCTTTTTATTTTACCTATTATTTTTTCTTTATTTTGAATTATTATTTTTTCTTCTGATACTTCTTTTTATTTTACTTATTATTTTTTCTTTATTTTCATTTTTTATTCTTATCTTCTGTTACTTTTTTTCTACTTATATTTTTTCTTCTTTATTTTCACTTATTTTTTCTTCTTTTACTTCTTTCTTTTTTGTTAATTATTATCTTTTTTTCTGCTACGGAATTTTCTTTATTTACCTTTTTTTTTTTTCTGTTACTTTAAGACCGAGCCTATGTTAACTGATAATATTTTTTTTCTTCATTTAGTTTTGGTTTTGTAGTTTTATAACACTTAACATTGCCTCAAAATATTATTTTTCCTAAAATGCATTATAGTTTTTTCTTTCTCTAGGGCTCTTCTGCTAGGACCTTCAGTTGGCGAACCAGTACCATTTGTGTTGATAAATCTCGTAAGTAAAATATATTTATATTTTTTTAGTTATTGTATTATTTATATATTTATGGTTTGGGAATTTGATAGATTAATTAATAAATACATGTATATATTGTTCACGATGGTTCCTATAAAATTGTAATTTTTTTATCATTCTGATCTGTAAATCGAATTCTATTATTTCTGTAATATTTCTTGTTTCATCATTTATCTTTTTTTAAAATCCTTAATGAATTTATTTAATAATTTTTATTATTAATTGATGTTTTGGGGAATAAACTAAGTGTTATCGTGTGATGTAGTGTCGTATAATGTAAAACAACCTTCATTCTTAACACTTTGATTCTAATCCATCTAAATTAGTTAGATATAAATATAATTTTTCATAGCCATTGGTTATAAATATACCAGAAGGAATATAGAAGTTTAAATTGAAATGTAATAATTTTAATTGTTGTATTTATGTGCTTACTTGGTTGGCCAAATATAGTTTTTAATTTTTTTTAAAAACTCCCGTATGGATTTTCGGTTTGGAAAAGATATTCATGTCTTCATAAGTTCATTACTGAAGGTTATTACTTCTCCCTGTTCATGGCTATTTCGTTTTTCTCCTTAAATTAATATGTGTGTTGCTTTGTTTATAATTTTGAATTAAGTGAAATATTCGGTTTCGTGCAAGTATTCTTCTTTAAATAATCCTCGTTTTTTTTTTACTCTTATTAGGATTTTTACCCAAGGGTAGATTTCACATTTTTTAAATTTGAATTTACATAAAAAATTATTAGATTATATTTGACATTTCACGTTATTTACATTACTTAATTAATTTAATTAATTACATGATTTTACATTAGCATTTAATGTAAAATCATGTAATTAATTAAAATGAGGAATTTTTAAAAATTTGACAAAATTTTTTACTAATGCTTGAAAAAATATCAACATAATTAATGCTTGAATGGATCTTTGGGAAGATTTTCTATCCAATTAATAATTATAAATGCGAAAGCCCTGCCTAAAACTTGTTACTAATTCGTCCACATTCCTTAAAGTTGTTTAATTTTTAATTAAGTGGATGAAATCTAGGTTACAGCCTTTATTAACGGTATTTCTTTTTTGGTTTTTTTTCGAAAGTTGGACTTATAAATTGAATAAATATGTTTTGAGACTAAAATAGATACAATTTTATGTATTTAAACAATATTAACCAGTCTCAAGAAAGTGTTTAGATTATAAATAATTTAAATATATTGTTAATAAGAGGCAGATAGTCCGGATATGGTTAAAACAACTCAATAGTAACTATTTATTATGAGCAAACGTTTCGCTCCACATTGTCGGGCTTCATCAAGGCTTTCAGAACAAAAGGAATTACACACGGTAAATAAGCGATCTTCCAATTAAATATCTTGTGTGGGACTGCATTCTGATCATGGATGCTTCGGGAGAGTATTAAATTCAGTAGCCGATATAGAAGATCTAGTTCGCTTTCAGACCGGGGTAGATATGGCCATTTGGTATGGGAATTAGAAAGCATAGCCATGACCAACTCTCTTCTGGCGTAACTGTCGCGACCGTTGTTCTTTCTCTACGGCCTCTCAACGTAATGTTTATTCCTTTCCATATTGCGCAACTTCACACTAAAATAATCTAGTTAGAACAAACCAAAGCGAGACATGTGCTGCAGTTCTTCATCACTATAGTCTTATTTATTCTCATTTTTGTTGAGAAATATGTCGTAAAGGTATTTAATCAATAGTTGGGAATCGCGAAAAGAAATGGCGGAGAGGAGGAAAGAAGTTGAGACTAAAGGTAGGAATATCAATCCTCTACTTTTATAGTTTTGTTCTGTCTATAAAATAAACCGAATTTAACCTCGTTTAAGCGAAAGCAAAGAGACAAAGGGAATGTTTTTCAGCTATTGTACTCTGATACTTAGGATGGATTTGGATTTTGTATATAGGCATTGGAAGCCGAAGTCCTACAAAATTTAAAAAAAATAAATAAACAACAATATCGGTCTACTAGAAGGGTCTGTAGTGTTGGATAAAAAAAAAAAATGAAAAAAATGGTAAGGGTGGGAGGAAAAAGTTGAAATCTCCAAAAGCCACTTTCCATTGCTCGATTCAAGTTCTTTTAACCATCTAATTTAATTTGGAGAGGCTATCGAGTTGTGCGTAATCTTAAAAAGTTTAAAGACAGGACGAAATTTTGACTGAAATTGATCCCTAATTTTATGGTGTTATTCTGTTTAGAGAATCATCCTAAAACCAATCTATAGCTAAAGTGAGTGAAAGGAACTCGCTGAATGTTTCCAAATGTAGATATGCAAGTATATATCGCTGCTTTTATAGTTACACATCTGACAAAAAAAAAAGAAATATTCTGAATTGGATTTATTCCAAAGAGAGTAGTGTAGAATGCGTTTACTTTCTCTCCTGTGGTCATTCTACAGGCTGTCACAAAGCTAATTGGGATGTCACAAACCAGCCCTAACCTATAGAGAGAATACGTCAAATAAAAATTAAAAAAAATTACAAAAACAAATTTTATAGATACAATTTTTGTGAAGCAAAATGTTATTTTCGCTAATAAAGGAACTTAATAAATGTGTAAGATTTGAAATAACAATGTTACTGACCAAAATAATTATTCCATAAAAATAAATTGATTATTATATATAGACAATTGTA